>NC_067133.1:1583286-1883286 GCF_021347895.1 Acanthochromis polyacanthus | reverse complement strand
AGGGTTAAGCAGTACATAGTTGAACATTCCGTCCGTGTTATTTTTCTCACATTAACTTGTTCAGAT
Organism: Acanthochromis polyacanthus; assembly: GCF_021347895.1. NCBI lineage: Eukaryota > Metazoa > Chordata > Actinopteri > Pomacentridae > Acanthochromis > Acanthochromis polyacanthus. The sequence continues at coordinate 1,883,220 of NC_067133.1, read as the reverse complement.
TTGGCAAGTCATTTGACTAAATGTCATTAAAATTGTTCATTTGGTGAAATCTTTTGGTTAAACTAACTTAATGATCTATATCTGAAGGTGTGCTTTTACAAATAGATTTAAATTTTTCTTATTTCAAGGAGTGTCACTCATGCTTTTGTAGACATCTGCTCTTAAGAGCGGTTTCCCCTGATAAATAAAATAACCCAATGATGTCATAATGTCACAGTGATGTCATCAGCGGCGTCTCAGCTCGTGCTTAAGGCTTAACATGTCGGACAAAGAGATTGCATCACAAACCAAAAGAGTACAGTTCTATAAGGGGTGTGGGCGGGGTTTATTTTGTAGGATCCACCTTTCTGAAGATTTCCTCATAACTAGGATGTAAAGGTTATTTTTGTCACCTTTAGCTGCTTTTATTTTGACGAAAATCCTCCTAAATCCATCGTATTTATTTAAACTAATGTACCTTTAATATTGAAAACATTTTGGCAGCAACCAGGAAAAGTAGGAAAGATCTCCAAGATTCACTGCCTGCCTTGAGAATTGGTCTGTGGAAATTTGTTAAATTGCAGTGTTGCTGGCACCTTTAAAGCACGATAAAAACCGACGTGATTGAAGCCTTTAAAGGGCCAGTGTTTAGGATCTGGTGAGGTCTAACAGTGGGACTGGAGCTCACTCATTTCTCCCTTTCTAAGCTTGTAGAATCAATGTAAAAATGCAAAAGTCCCTTTTTACTACCCATGTTTGACAAACATAGTGCCCCAACATGGTGGAATCAGTGAAAGAGGTCCCTATAAAGATAAGATGTGCTCATTGTAAGTCCAAAAACACAATAATTTGAGTTACAGGTCATTACACACTAATGAAATGGGATGATAAAGGCCATAAAAAAATGTACGCACTGGTCCTTTAAATGTGTATTAAAGCCCCCGCATTAAACGGGGCTCCTCTGCCAAAATCTAGTTGTAAGGTGAAACTGACCCCTTGTGTTATCAAATTTAATTCAAGTTTAATCAGATCACTGCAGAGCGAGCACGGAGACTTTTAATATAACTGCAAACGCTGCGCAGAGTGGAAGCATTTCAGCAGATCCAGTCACTGATCTTTATCTGTTTTTTAGTCTTTTATACTTCTTCTGAAATTCTCATGGACTTGCTTTTCTTTCCATAGCGGGAAGTCCAGATTGAGCTCGTCTTTACTCGTGCTGGCAGGGGCAGAGAGTACGACTCTGAGTCTGAACCAGCTGATTCCTCACAAGCTGCTCACATATCAATCACAGCTGAAGGGGCTCCGAGTATCAATCGTCACTCTCTTAATTTTATCGCCCCGGCGCAGATCGAGCCGGGGACTTTCTCTTCTTTTCAGAAAGTGCACATTTGTAAATTCACCCGGTGAAGGAGCTCGCTGGAGATAATTACCCATGTGCTTTAGTTCTCCAGCTCGGCTACATCAAAGGATTTTTAAGCCAGCAAGCAGATGTGAGGCAATGAGGTTGACCGCCGAGTCATTAAACCCTCCTCCGCGGTTGTTGACAGCCCCTATTCCTCTGGAGATGTAGCTACAGCAAATCTAATCTCCACACACGCTCATAATGTATACTGTACGTTTTCACACCGACACACACACACACACGTGTACGGCATCCCATCTTGCTGTGGCGAGCAGTTGTAATTTATACAGTTGTGATTTGTTTCTTTTTTCACCAGCTGTAGCAGTGAGCACGCTGCCATGCTGCCTGCTCACCACATCACGAGACGCGTTGTTGTTCTGTGTAAAAAGGCAAGATCCGAGGGGATTTAGGAGTCGGAGAAATGGGATTGAGGAGCATGAGGGGGCCAGCTGCCTGTAACGGTGGTTTAGATGGATTTTGGCACTCCAGCCACCTTTACCTGTGATCCAGCAGTGCTCCTTTACCTTCCTGGGACCGCAGACCCATATTTGAAGGGGAAATATTTGAAGGAGGAAACATTTCACCACTTACTTTATCAAACTTCCTGTTATCCGTCCCTGGAATCCTCTACTAACTCCCAAGTGAAGGACCGTGGCTCTACAGCAGGGGTGTCAAACATGCGGTCCGCGGGTCAAAACCGGTCCTCCAGAGGGTCCAATCAAAGTGTAAAAATTACAGAGAAGACAGTAACTGCAAATTGTAAATCAGTAAAACTATAAATTTAAAATAATTTCTACACCATGACAAGTTGTTTGGATCATAAAGTAAAATCCTATATTGCTCATTGTTCTTATATCATTTTGTGTCTCGTATTTGTAATCTTTTGCCTTGTTTTTGTCTGACTTTTGTCATTTGTCTCATGTTTTTGTCATTTTGTTTCTCATTTTTGTCATTTTGTGTTTTATTTTTGTAATATTTTGTCCTGTTTTTGTTTTTTATCTTTTTGTCTGACTTTTGTCATTTGTCTCATGTTTTTGTCATTTTGTTTCTCACTTTTGCCATTTTTGTCTCGTTTTTGTCTTTTTTGTCTCACTTGTGTTGTTAGTCATTTTTTTGTCATTTTGTGACTTTTCTGTCTGATTTTTTTTGTTTTGTTTCATGCCATTTGTCTCATTTTTTGTCATTTTGTTTCTCACTTTTGCCATTTTTTGTCTCGTTTTTGTCTTTTTTTGTCTCACTTGTGTTGTTAGTCTCATTTTTTGTCATTTTGTGACTTTTCTGTCTGATTTTTTTTGTTTTGTTTCATGCCATTTGTCTCATTTTTTGTCATTTTGTTTCTCACTTTTGTCATTTTGTGTTTCATTTTTGTAATATTTTGTCCTGTTTTTGTTTTTTGTCTTTTTTCTGACTTTTGTCATTTGTCTCATATTTTTGTCATTTTGTTTCTCACTTTTGTCACTCTTTGTCCCGTTTTTGTCATTTTGTCTTTTTTGTCTCGTGTTTGCCTCATTTTTTCTCACTTTGTAACTGTTTGTCTGATTTTTTTGTCTTTTTATTGTTTTGTTTCGTGTCGTTTGTTTCATTTTTGTCATTTTGTGTTTTGCTTTTGCTGTTTTGTGTCTCATTTTTGTAATATTTTGTCCTGTTTTTGTTATTTTTTGTCTGACTTTTGTCATTTGTCTCACGTTTTTGTTTGTTTTTGTCTTGCTTGTGTTTGTTGTCTTACTTTTGTCACTCTGTTTTGCTTTATTCGTTGTTTTATGTATTGTTTTTGTCATTTTGTGTTTGTCTGTTTGTTGTTCGCTTTTTTTTGTCTGTTTTTGTCTCTTTTTGTTTCAGGTTGTTCACGATGTTTTGCAGAAAGATAATTCCTTTAATGTGAACTTTTTCAGAACATACTTTTTTGCACTAAAACAAAGGAAAAAATTGGAGTTGTGCTTATTTAAAGGTTAGTATGTTGTGACTTCACTTGAGATCAAACTGGGCTGAAGGTGGGCCCTGAACTAGAATGAGTTTAACACCCCTGCTCCAGAGAAATGAATTTTTAGCAGGTCTGCTTGTGCCCACAGGTGTTTTAACCAGTAAAGACAATAAACAGTTTGTGAAGTAAGTAAATGCATGGATAAAACGGCAGGTTTTACAAATACAGCACCTTTCAGGAGCAGACGTCACAAAGTGCTTCTCAGTGAAAAACAAAAAAACAAACAGGAGACAGACTGACAGACATTAAATCCAAACAACCAGATAAAAACATGGAACAAGACAAAGAGACAACAAATTAAACAAAAGCAGGTTTAAAGAAACGGGTCTGAGCTGGCTGACAGTGTCCAACAGGGGAGAAGTCCAAAGTTTTGGAAATTCAGGCTCAAAGCACAGATTCCTTTAATCTGGGAGTGAAACCTGGAGCAAAGAACAACCAACAAACTGTGATCAGAAGACCTCCGATTCCTGCTGGTATTATACGGCCGCAGTAGCTGTCTGACCAGGAAACTTTTAAATGAAATTTGATGGGAAGCCATTGTAAAGTGATCAGGATTAGAGTTCAGTGAGACCCTCCAGATGATTTTGGAGCACTTACACAGGTGAAAAGGGAATTACAATAGTGTAGGTGGTTGGAAATGAATGCATGTATGTGAACACAATGGGCCTCAGTTTAGCAATGTTCCTCAAATGTTTGCTGTTACAAGGTTAGCTAAAAGTAATGGCTTAATAGTAAAAATTATTAGCCAAACATAGTCGATACATGTTGAAATAGCTACAAAATGATGGATAGCATAAATGGTTAAAATCAAGTTAATTCATTGATAAAAGCTAAAATGACTAGAATTAATGTGTAAATGGGGGAAAAAAGCTAAAAATAATAGATAAATGTCAAGATAGTTAGCTAAAAGTAATTAAAAAGTAACTACACTGAAGATATAAATGGATGAAATAGTAAGCTAAAAGTAATGGATCAATGTTAAGACAGCTAAAAGCAATGTAGAAGTGGATAAAACTGGAAAAAATAGTGAGCTGAAAGTAATAGGCAAGTCGTTGAATAGATAACTAAAAATAATGGATGAATAAATCTGAAAATAATTCACTGAAAGTCATGGATTAATGGTTGAAGTAGTTTACTGGAAACAGCTGATTTTTAATGAAATATCTACAAATATCTCCCCAAAGTCCTGATTTAAACCCATTAAGAACCTGTGGACTGATGAAGAAACAAGCAGACTTGAGTCAGTTAAATTGATAGTGTGATGATACCACCACCTCCATGCTTGGCAGTAGGTATAGTGTCCAGAGGGGTCAAAGATTTAATGGAATATCTCCATAGGGGTACAGAGGAACATTTCCAGCAACCATCACTCCTGTGTTCTAATGCTACATTGTGTTAGCTAATGGTGCTGAAAGGCTCATTGATGGTTAGAAAACCCTTGTGCAGTTATGTTAGCACATGGATAAAAATGTGAGCTTTCATGGAAAACATAAACTGCCTGGGTGACCCTAAACTTCTGAACGGTAGCGTACATGGGTGTGTCTGTTTTCGAGGTACATGAAACAAAAAAAAGATGGGAATCGCTGTCCTGGAGGGATGTGGGGGTGTCGGGATTCCCTCTGATCCCATCTCCCCCCTCTACCGTCCCCACCCTCTCGTCCCGTCCTCAACCCACCCCCCATGCCCGCTACGTTTGGCCTTCACCCAGTCCCTAATGGGATTAGTATGGGACTATAGGAGCAGGGAGACGGCTTCACTGGGGAGCAGGCAGCCTGGCATGGGAGCGAGGTGCTGCTGGGCTCCGAGGGTCTGTCTGGGGGGTAATGCAGCCGGCCTGGCACCCTCATCAAGTACCCTCACACACACAATGTATAAGATGGGAGCAGCAGAGAGTGTTGGCAGCCCGACGTGGGCAGCTGGGGGCCTGGACGGGATGGGGTGGGTGTCAGACTGGCACGACGACGAGGAGAACAGGCTTCTAATACAAATCAAGCAGATTTAGTAATGGATATAGGTCCGACAGAGAGGCCTTTGTGTTTGCTGCTGCTCCCCTCTCACACTTGACACGTATAGTCAGCTCCTGTAAAGAATAAAAAGAAAGTTTTCTTTATTCCCGCTGATGCATTTTCCTCTCCACACCTGCTGTACGCGCACGTGTGTGTATTTACAGATATGAAAGCCATTTAGCAGAAAAACATCCACTCAGATTTAAACTGCACATACAGATTAGTTCAGTCATAGAAACAAAATGTGTCAGATAAGGGAAAAAAAAACAGCTTTACCGTGTGAATGCCAAATTGCATCGCCGCCAATGAATCACACCCTCAGAACAGCACACAGGCGTGCAGGCATTAAGACAGACCGGCTAATTTAAGACATTACTCAATGATCTCTTTGTGCTTTCTGTTTTTTATTTTTACAAGCTCTTTGGATCTGATTTCAAAACGTAGCCCTGTACTGCATCGACTGAATTTGTGCACATTCAGGTGTGTTTTGCGTGTCTGGATGGTGTTGACTTGAATTGTTGCGTTCTCTCTGCGTGTGCACATATGAATACAATGCGTGTGTAAATCTCCTTCATAAAGCTGCATAGGTTTAATGGAGCCATCATAAAACACCAGGAATGCCTGTAATAGCCATTAACTTGAATTCAGCTTTTCCTGGAGAAAGAAAAACGGCATTCCTTTCATTTTAAAGGCAGATTTGAACTTTATCGTTTTCGTTCGTGATGTGGTGTTCTTGCCGTCATTCACCCGTCGCTTTATTCATCTCTCACATCTGGAGGAATGTGTGGAAATTCACTGGTTCGTGTCTTTTTCTCTCGCTCTCTCCCACCCCCCTCGCTGCTGGTGGTCCTCTAATACAAACGCCTGTGTTTGCAGGGAGTCCCCGTGCTTCAGCCTCGGCCCTGCACTTCCCGTCTCCCTCCATCATCCAGCAGTCTAGCCCCTACTTCACCCACCCAACCATCCGCTACCACCACCACCCTGGACAGGACCCCCTGAAGGAATTTGTGCAGTTTGTCTGTGCTGATGGCTCAGGGCAGGCCGCCGGACAGGTAAGAGGAGAAAAATGACTGCCGTAAAAGTAATGCCTGCACTTAGTTTATAATAGCACTGCAGAGTCATATATTTAGCCTGTTAAAAACAATCACAAAAGATTCCTTCTGAAGGCAGAAACATGAAGTGTATTAGCGGAAAACGTATGGAAGCAACAACAGGCCAAAATCATTTTAATTTGTGCAAACTGTGTACATAATTGTGAAATCTTACTACTGTCCTAATGTTGGTGGGATGTGATTTTTAAAAGCATCCCATTAATTAGAGGCTTTGTAATTAATTAATCGCGATTAATCGCATTTTTGTCAAATATTTGACACAATAAAATGACACCCCTTAATGTTAAAGGTTATTTCAAATCAAAACTTTAATCGTTTATCTTCAATTTTAGTGCCTGAAACTTTAAAGAGAGAAACTTCATTTATTCTCTAACAGAAATTCAAAGTATCCAGTAGCTCAAACATTCAAGAAAACAAGGAAACCAGTGTACAAAAGAATGTGCAGTTTATGTGCAAATCTTGCTGGTTGAAGAATTAAGGTTTCAAAATTACTAGTATTCACAAAAAATGTGCAAAAAATGGTCGGTATTTACAATAAATTCACAAAAAAAATCTGGTATTTGCAATAAAAAATAGCATTATGAAGTGTAAGCACAGTGCAAAAAAGTAGTAAACATAAACGTAGCATAACATGGTAGAGTTGGGATGACTAGTCGTAATAATCGACTACGACTAGCTCGTATAAAACTAATCGATTAATCTTCTTGTCGTCAACAATTGAGGTTATTTGATGTGACAATGACAGTTTGCTGTACACATTTAAAGCTGATGCTGAGACACTGAGTTTATCATATTTTTATAGTTTAACACAGAAGAAAAGTTAAAAAAAAAAATAGTATGAAAAACTCACACAGGCTCATTTCATTGATCCGTCACAGAGGACCAAAAAACAGCAGAGATAGAACAAGATCATTAAGAATCAGTCAGGATTGGTTTATAGAATCACACTGAGTTACATTAATTAGAACTGTAGACAAAAAACAAGGAATAATGAAAAATTTCTATATTAATCTAATGTAAAACCTCAGAATTTTTTAGATTTTTGAATCCGAATTTGAGCAACTTGAATAGATCCGTGTTAATTATGGTCCTAATTTGTGAACTCCTAAAAACATGAACATATCTGTTGGTAATTTTTAAGAAGGTAAATCATTTGGTTCAGATGAAAGTTTGTTTTTTGAACATTACGTATACAGTAATATTTGAATTTAATAATTAAGCATTCTCGTGATTATTAAATTCATGTCCTCTTTTTGCTTCCGTATATTAGAATAATCATCAACAGCAACTTGCTCTGCAAATCTGAAATGTTATTGTATGTCATTAGTTTAAGTGCATGCAGAAAGCTTATTTCATGGTGTTCGTCCACCAACATCGTAGAGAAACACACCCACAGCAACACCAGCAGAACACACTAGACTCTTGTTTAATCAGCTGCTCTACAGATCTTTGTATTGTCTTGTCGATGTCACTTTACCGTTTCCTGTTTCAGACCCCCGACGTTCTCTCTCTTCGTCTTTTTTCTTTTTTCTTTTGCTCCACCCAACCCCTCAGAAGTTACAACCATCAGCACGAGCGTGAATCAGTCACGGCACGCCTCAGCCAAGCATACCCGTCCTGTGTTGTGTCATCGTGTTTCTGTTCTCATCTCTAGCTGTTTACGACTTTTAGTTGGAGTTTGGTTGTTTGGTGCTGGTATCGTTGGTGGTGTTGTGCTTGTGTAGAAGAGTATTCTCCCATTGGTTTTTGATTTCTTGCCATCTTCTGGACGAACCCGGTTCAGATAATTTGCTCACTTCCCTCCTCCACACGGACCACCCACCCCCCCGTGGAGCCTCTCACCTCCAGCTCCCACTCCACTCAAACCCTGTGGTGACTATTATTTATTCACACCTCCATGAAAGATGCCGTCCACATACATCATTCCTTTGGTTGTTGTTTCCCACCTCCCCCCACCTCCTCCTCCTCCCTCCCCCCTCCTTCCACCATCGCTCTTCCCTTCTCCTCCCTCCGTCATGGATATTTTTTTGGGGACCCGGCCTTCCCGAGCTGCGTCCTGTTTTCATTCCGTGTCTGCGGATTGTCGCATGTCGCCCTCCTGACCCTGTTTGTGTTGTCTGCAGCCAAACGGGAGCGGCCAGAGCAAAATGCCAGGCTCCTTCTTGCTGCCTCCACCTCCCCCAGTGGCCCGCCCAGTGCCCCTCCCCATGCCCGACTCTAAACCCAACAGCACGCCCCCTGACGGCGGACTCTCCTCGCCCGCATCTCCGTGTAAGTGACCCCGCCAGAGACCGTTCTCGAAAAAACCGACACCAAAACTCAATCTGAAAAACCCCCCAACCCTCTCCAGTGAACAGACCCGTGTCATTGTTCTTCCTCCGACTTCGTGCCATCAGTGTGCATCCAGCATCTCACCTCCCTTAACCCCCGGAAGGCTCTAAAAGCCGGCGCAGAATGTGCCGTGGAGCACGTTAGAGTAGATCCCAAGAGGTTTGGTGAGATCTGTCCTTCATTTTGGACTTCTGTGGAGCTCCTCAGGGTTCTGTATTAGGCCCGTTCTGGTGTGGAAGCTGCATCGCCACTCCAGTCCTTCCAAATCCTCCTTTCGCTCCCCCTGCTGGACTCATCGGCAAAACCTTGTGAGAAGATTTTGATTCTTACTTGCGAAGGGCACAAATTTAGGGCAGTTAATTTCCATGGACTCCAGTAGAAAATAGGACATTGGTGGAATAGTTTTACCTCCTTTTGCTTGAGCTCGTTTCAGGGATTTTTTTGCTTGGTGATTGTTAGACAGGAAGACCAGGGTGTGCATTTCAGGTACAGCAGTCTTGTGAGTCGTACAATAGGTTTCCTCACCTGTGATAGGAGGGGCACTGGATGGAGCACTTTCTTTTCTTTTCTTTTTGCTTGTTTTTTAGCTCTCCTTCAAATTTAGTGTTTTCGTTTTACCCCCCAGTCAGCGTCTCAAAGTCTTCTATGTCTTATGTATGTTATTCCGATTCTTAGCAACACATGGATGTAAAACTGTATCTTCCTTCCTGTCTCTCTCCTTCTTGTCCTTCCTCCCTCTTCCTCCACACAAACAGACTCACATATGCACCAGTCTGCACACTGAATCCCCCGAATCCCTCAGTGAGATTCAAATTCTGGAGTCCGTAGGGTTCCTCAAACTGCCCTAAATTTGTCAGAGACGTTGATGCCAGTGGGTTTTGAATGTCCCTGACCGATGCTCGGCGTCAGGCTTCGGATGCGCTCAATCACTTCCAGCTGAGTTTAGCAACTGGATTTAATCACTTGGGGAGATCTGAGTTTGCATATCAGATTTTAGCAAACCTATCCATAGGGTTTTATTGACCTCAATGATATATAGCGGTAGCTTTCTGTAGAAATTAATGCATGTATTTGTTTGTTTTTTTTGGTATTTGTTATTTTTGGCTGGCAGTAATCTTTTAGCAGCATTGATCTGTTATGATATTTAATCTTAAAGCAATAGCTACAACAATTTGGGAAACACACCTATTTGTGTGCCATGATAGTTAGCTTAGCTTAGCATAAAGACTTGGAAAAATGATGGATGGCTGGATAGATAGATAGATAGATAGATACTTTATTAATCCAAAAATTCAAACTTCGTGGGACTTTAACGCTACCCAACTTAATAAAAATAAAAATAAAAACAATCCAGATTGTCTTTTTTCCTACAGCAGAATGACAGTCAGGTCATTCTCCAGAACTCCCACAGTGCCGTGATCGTAGGTCCTGCTATGTGAAACGAGTACAGATACAAATTTAAGTAGGCTTTAGAGGGACTAGTGGACAAATTTTATTACCTTAACTCTTGTGTTGTCAAAATACACCAATTTAAACTTTGAAAATGTGGGGGAAAAAAATATTTCCACGGTGAAACTTCTGATGTCCACATTTTCAACATTTTTGGTGGAAAAAAAGAAATGTTGAAAATGTTTCTTAAGAAAATTTTATGTGAATGTTCTCAAAGAAAATATTGGAAGTTTTACTGATATATATGTAATCAGTTTACATATTTTTAGGATTTTTTTAGAAGATTTTTGCTCATTTTTAAAAAATATTTACAAGAATTTTCTTGCAAAATTTGGGGGGATGTTTTTTAATAAACCTTTTAAGGAATTATTGGAATTTTCTTCCTGAAGGTTTTGCTAATTGTCAGAAATTTGAGGAATTTTTTTGCTGAATTTTTGAAATTTTTTTTCAGACAACAAAATATTTTTTGGTGCCCGTAAATGAGGACAACAGGAGGTTAAGATAGAACAAGACTGTTTCCTCATCTTTATGCTAAGCTAAAGGTTGCTAATTGTAGCGTTTTATCTAGTACGCAGAGTAGTATCATTTTTGATCTAAGGGAACACATTAATTTCCCAAAATGTCCAGCTACTGTTTTAAGATCTTCCAGGACGTTGCTCTGCTCGCTATTTCTGTGTCCACTGATGTCCTCCGTTGTTCTTCTTCTCTCTCTGTAGCATACTCCACGCCAGGCGCCACAGCTCCCAACAGGTTTGTCGGCATCGGATCACGGGACAACAACTTTCTGAACATCCCGCAGCAGACACAGGTAGGAGCCGGGCCGAGACACGCAGGCAGTTTGTCTTCTCCGTGTAGAAAACCGAGGAGGGAACTCGTCTGTTTTGACTGCGATTACTGGTCAAACTCAGGAAACTTATTAACTGCGTGGATGTGCGCCAAAATATTTCTTATTCCCTCACTCCCTGAAACCTGCTGCTGGGTTTCCTCCACCTCTCCTCTCACACCATCCCACAGCGCGCCATCAATGTGTGCATTTGTACATCTGTATTTTACTGTACGTGTGCGGTTTACCATATGTGCTCGACTGTTTATTTGGCACATATGGAGCCTACCCTTCAGGCGGCAAGCCTTCTTCCCTCGCTGCTTTTAACACTCCCTCTTCTCACTACCTTTCCTTTCCCTGGCTCTTTTTCCACCTCACATTCTCCCTTATTTTTTTTTAATTTTGCCATTCTCCGCTTTCTTTCCTGCATTGTGTTCATTATCTCCGTCGCTCGGCTTTTACTTTCTCCTCCTTTCACCTTCGTCGTTCCTTCCCTTCGCCGCTCTGCACTTGGTTCATGTGCCTCCTCCATTACCACCAGTACTTTTCTCATTAGTGTCCAACCACACCCGCCTGGAGCCAGCTCAGCTCAGCTCCTCGACACATGGAAACCATCTGAAACTGCTCTGCTGATCCCCTCCCTTATTCCTCTGCCCTCCATTCTCTCGCTTTTTCTCCCTTTCCATTTCTGCCCCTCCGCTCATTATACTCCACTCCATACTCCCCTTCCTCTCCTTCTCATTTCAGTCTGCATCTCCTTTTGCTCCACAACTTTTCACACTTCCTTTTTTTTTTCTTCCGTTACTCTTTTTTTGAAAATGTATGTATAGCTTCCCTCAGCCTTGCCTTGTGTCACTGGGATTTTACACGATGTGGACGCCCAAACGTTGCCTTCATACCGTCTTTGATTGTTAAACATCAGTTTCTAAAACCATGGGCATTAATCTGCTGCTGTAATGGCTTCCACTCGTCAGCCACAAAGCCATTATAGTGAAACCGAGCCCTGATTTTGAGCTGTAAAGGCTGATTCACAGTCGGGGTTCCCCTACATCCCAGGTCGAGTTCTCTCACACCAAAACCATTTCTTTATGGACCTGGCTTTGTGACTTTTTTTGCACCGTCATGTTGAAACAGGATACAGTCTTTCCCAAACTGTTACCCACTAAGTTGGAAAGACTGTTGTGTAAAGTATCACTGCATGCTATGGATTTACCTTCATCGGAAGCAACAAACCATAAAAAACAACCCGACCAAAGGTAAACAAAACCACAAGGACAGAGGTGACCGCTTATTGTTGGCCGTGTAGCGTATCTTCACACAAACGACTAGCTGTTTGGCGCTGAGTGGGACAAAATGTCTGAAATATGGTTTCACTTTTCGAGGCATGAACCAAAACACACAGCGCTAACTGTTTACACGTGGCTCTGCAGCGACACAAAAAGATTAATGATCCTCTGAAACTGAATTTAATAAATAAAAAGATTGCTTACAAGACAAAGACCGTGTCAAAAGTGTGGACGTGGTGAGTCCAGAGCAGGCTGTTTGGGCGCTCGGTGTGGCAGCCGTGGGCTTAGTGCGCCCTCTCGTGGCAAACGTTGGGCGCTGCAGCCGGCAGAAACAAGATACCAACAGGACAGGAAGGGAAGGGAAATGGAGGGAACAGAGCAGGAGAGTTTCGGCCCTTATAGAAGTCACGTCCCGGCCGTCTCGTTACCCCCGGCAACCAGACATGATGTCATAGCCAGTTGATCTTGAATTTGAGAAGGGGTTGCTCTAGAGGGGGGCGAGCAGGAAAGTAAAGAAGGGTGGTCACTGTCTGCTGCCAAGGATTTAGTGGGAGTGTTCACGGGAGATAGATGGATTGTGTGTGTTTGTAAGAAGGAGAGAGAGAGAGAGGCAAAGTAACCAAGGAGGGAGAAGTTACAATGCCCAAGGACTGCTGGGACGGTGCCCAGGGGAGCAGGGTAGCCGAGAAGGGCAGGAGGCGGGGGGTGGTATTCATGCGACCTGTTAGAGTCAAACAAAACAAAAGGCTGCTTCCCCGGAGGCTCAGAGTAGTTTCCAAGGCTTGACTTCTAGAATGTTGGCGCTCCGGCCGGCGGTGCCAGATCCTGCAGGCCAAGCGGGGCAGCCAACAACAGCGGCGGTGACCCATTTCTGCTCCCTGCTTCACGCTGAGGAGAAAGAGCCCAACGTGAAGATGGCGCAAGTGACAGGGAGCGCCAGACTGCCATCCCCCCGCTGCAGTTTGGCTATTAGGAGGCCATTCACTGCTCGGCCAAGTTTAAGACGGACTGTACTTCTGTCCAGAACCGGACAGACTTGATGGTAGTAGTTGGGCTCGTGGCCCAGATGGCTTCTCTGTCACTCACTGCATTTAAGAACTCGAGGAACCTCCAGAGGCCAAAAGCCACCATGGTGCACAGTTTACAGTAGCTGCACTGCAAAAACTCCAAATCTTACCTAGTCTATTTGTCTTATTTTTAGTCAAAATGTCCCATCTTACTTGATTTAAGATAAAATCACTTAACAAGTGACATTTCAGGAAGATAGAGGGATTTGTTTTAAGACAACGCATCTTCAATATCGTGTTAAGTCAAAAAGTTTTGAAATTATCTTGTTTGGAGTTGAATTTTACAAGAAAACTCAAAATAGGTTTAACCCTCGTGTTGTCCTGCGGGTCAAAATTGACCCGTTTTAAAGTTTGAAAATGCGGAAAGAAACTATTTTCACAGTGAAAACTTCCACATTTTCTAAATTTTTTGGGAAATTTTTTGAACATTTTCTGATGGAAAAAAAAGCAAATTTCACTGGATTTTGGTAGATTTTTTTCTGAATGTTCTCAAAGAAAATATTTGAAATTTTACCGATATATATGTAATCACTTTAGATATTTGTAGGATTTTTTGGAAGTTTTTTATTTATTCTTTGAAAATATTTACAACTTTTATATATTTTTATTTTTTAAATATTTATTTCTTGCCAAATTTGGGGATTTTTTTTTTAAATAGAACTTTTAAGGGAAACTTTTAAGGAATTTTCTTCCTGAAGATTTTGCAATTTTTTATAAATTTGGGGAATCTTTTTGCTGATTTTTTTCAGACAAGGCAACAATATTTGTTAGTGCCGTAAACAAGGACAACAGGAGGGTTAAGGCACCTAAGCTTGACAATTCTAGTAAAATAGAGCTTAAAATAAGTTTTCCCAGCTAATATTAAGGTCTCAATGTTCTAAATATCAGATCTTATTTGAAGAAATCTTACAAAGCCATTTTTCACGTGTTCTATTGGCAGATTTTTTCTCTTATTTCAAGGTAAAAGTTCTTTGAAATAAGTTTTTTTCTTGTTTCAAAGGGGGGCCATTTTTTCCAGTGTGGCATTTGTCGTCTCCTTGTTGCCGTATTATATTTTCTCTCAGCCATCTGGTCGGTCCTCCACCACTTTGTTCCAGACAGAAATATCTCAGCAGCACCAAAGTTTGGACTGACATTCCAAAAGTGTGTACGAGGATGATCATGTGGAGAAGATAAATCGTACCCTTCTCTATGACCTCCTGAAACTTTTCTCCATCGACATGAGCTTTACATTTGTGCGTCAGAGCAAAATATCTTGCCAGCTAGTGGACTGATGGCCGGCCAGAATGTGTTGAAGGTATTCAAGAACCCCAAGAGATCCCCTCTGATAACTTTGATGATCATCTTGTGATTTTATCAGGTGAAACTTTCACATCGTTCATTAATGATGAAATACCTGCAAATCCCAGTCTCTGCTCGGCTTTGTATTTCAAAAATGGCAAAACTACAAGGGATGTGAACATGGTAAATATTAAATTATATACATTTAAATGTCAGAAAGTAACGAGAAGCATGTTTGCATTTAGCTGAAAGAAGCACTGTCCTGCAATACAGCCTCAAAGTGCTGCTTGTCCCGTTAGCTTTGTTTAAATAGTGTGTTTTCTAGATAGTTTGGTGTTGTGGAGCTTCAGCCGTTGTTGGTGTAGAGGAGAAGCTTCTTCAACTTCTTCTTAAAAACTATGCGTAGAAGATAACGTAGCCTCTGGGTGTCAAAAGCGATGCCCTGTACCTGGATTCTTTCAGCCAGCAGGGGGCGACTCCTCTGGGTGCAAAATGAAGGCCAGTTGTGCTGATGTCTATGAGAAAATGAACCTCCTTCTCGTTTGATCTGGTACCTCAGTAAGCATTTTCCTAATGAGTTTATGGTCTCAATCATTAGTTTCAAGCTTCCTTTAAAACAGCATGATGTTCATTTTCGAAAATGTGGTGCATTTAGAGTAAATGTGGTCCCAATAATTCACTATCTTATGGGTGTATGTGGTGTCCTTTAATTCATTTTTTTGACTCACTGTGGATTTGTTGGGTTTCTCTGTTCTCCACCTTACTATATGAGTGAATTGAATCTTTCTGTCTATAGGTTTGTACCCCTTTTTTGGGCACTGATTGTTCATTCACATTTGTAAACATTTTACTTGCTTTGACTCTAACAATAATCTCATTTCTTCTTTTCCCTCTTTTTCTTTTTCAGTCTTGGTTCCTCTGACAAGATCTGTGTCCAAACCAGCAACTAGAATTCTTTCTTTACAATCAGAAATAGAAAAAAAAGAAAAAAAACAGAGAAACAACCCGCAGGATGATAATTGTCCTCCAACCAACCCACCGACCGACCGACCGACCGGCCCTGATACGAAATATAACCAAGCAACGCAGGAAATTACAGCAGCATGATGCTTTTAGTGGAACTCTGGACTTATTTACGCAGTCAGAGAGAGGACCCGTTTCGAGCAAAGATGGATAGATGGAAAGATAAATGGACGGACAAGAGGATGCCAGGATGAGAGCGGGAGCGACGGGACGGCGGCGGCAAGCAGGCATCTCTCCTCAAACCACCGAACCAGCACAGCACAGACCAGCAGCAACGCAGGAGGAACCCGAGGACGAAAAGGCGGTCAGCGTCTCCTGCTTCACAAGGACGTACTGTGTAACCAATGGCTAAGAAAATCAACTGTCCAGCAGATACAGATTCAAGCGACAAAAAGCTTCACCCCACAATGAATCCACAGCCTGATCAAACTGTTAGGTTTCCAGTGAAAGCTGCAGTCCATGCTCCTGTGATGTCTGTCATCACCCAAAACGAAAATCAAATTGACCAATGCTTCTGTCCCTCTGAATGACCATCGACTCTCTAAAGCCCCCCTTCTCCCTACTACTAACTAGACAGACCATGCCAAAACATATCTTGATTAAGGGTTGCACTACAAGCTGAATCAATTAACACTAATCTTAACGATGTGCACTATTTACCTACAAGGCATGGGAGGTAAACCAGACTTGCCTACTCAAAGTTTTAAAGAGGAAATAAACCGAGGTACAGGAAGCCTTCGCATGTCCTCCACACACCCCCCTCCCCCCCCAATCGCTCAGTCCGACAAATCATTGGCCTCCGCTCATTCTCACGTCTCCCAACACATTCACAGTCTGTGCCATGAACACAGCACGTATGACAAACACACACAAACACACACACATTTGCCCAGTCTCACCATTTAGATTGTAGTATTTATAGGTGGTGGTGTTGTGTTCCTCTACTTTCATTTTATACACGCTAAGCCCAAGATGAATGATTTTATTATCTCTTGTGTGTTCTCTTATTTGAATTTATTCCTTTTGGATTTGTACTATTTTATAATTGTTTTGTATTTGAATGACAGCACCTTAAAGAGAAACACAGTAAGAAGCGGTATGTTGAAGCGGTGTAGGCGGCGTGGTTAGCTAGCCCCGATTGAGTAGCGTTCGCAAAACAACTCAAAACAAAGGTAGACGCTTTGGGAAATAAACCTTTTTACCTGTTTTTTATTAGTTGAGGAGACTGATGCCATTTGCCTGTCAGTACAGAAAATGAGAGGCTACAATTAACAGCTGAATAGCTTAGCTTAGCTTAGCGTAAAGCCTGGAAATCAGTGAAACAGCTAGCCTGGCTCTGTGACAAAATCGGCAAGCTAGCATCTCTTGTGGACTTTCGTTTGGTGACGATGAAATACATTTGCCCTCAAAATTCTCAAATGATCAGCGTTCAAGTTGGAACATCGATCCTAAGTCATGAGAACGCTGTTGCTAATTAGCAACTTAAATGTTGCTGTTAGCTTCTCGAAGCTAGCACACAGGAATTAGCGTAAAAATCCAAAGACAGAATGAAAGATGATTTTCTTCAGATATATAATTATTTTTAAAAAACTCTATATTAACTTACCATCAACTAAAAACAGGAAATAAAGTATTTACAAACTAATCCATGAATGTGTGTCCGTGCACATATATACGATTAGCCAACATGGCGCCTTGCTGGACGACATATTATTGCGGCAAAAGTTACGTTTCCAGCAAGACAGCTTGCATTTTTTAGTCAGACTCCAGGCAAATTCAAATGAGGCTGCATAATTTGGCCTTCCTTACCTTTTAATTCATTCTGTGTTGTCAGACCATTCTCCACTCTGTCCTGTCAGCGATGGAGAACAGTCTGACTGCACCTTAACCCTCGTGTTGTCACCATTTATGAGCACCAAAAAATATTGTTTTCTTGTCTGAAAAAAATCCAAAAATTCAGCAAAAAATATTCACCAAATTTCTGATAATGTGCAAAACCTTCAGGAAGAAAATTCCAAGAATTCCTTAAAAGTTTCCCTTAAAAATGTTATTTAAAAAAAAAATCCCCCAACTTTGGCAAGAAAATTCTTGTAAATATTTTTCAAAAAATGAGTAAAACTCTTCCAAAAAAATCTTAAAAATGTATAAAGTGATTTCATATATATCAGTAAAATTTCTAGTATTTTCTTCAAGAACATTTTCATACAAATCAAACAAAATCCAGTGAAATTTGCTGGATTTTGTTAGATTTTTTGTGAATGTTCTTAAGAAACATTTTTCTAATTCTTTTCCACCACAAAATGTTCAAAGATTTCCCAAAAATGTTGAAAATGTGGACATTAGAAGTTTCACTGTGAAAATATATTTTTTTAAACTTTAAACGGGTCAATTTTGACCCGCAGGACGACATGAGGGTTAAACCGAGCCAGATCATTCTTCTGTCCATTTCCAGTCTTTATGTTTCACTAAGCTAAGCATGAAAGTGGTCTTAATCGTCACCTCTAGCAAACTAACTAGCTTATTTTCCAAAACGCCGTCATCCATCGACGCGGTTTGCTTGTTCTCAGTGCCAGATCAACCTCTGCTGTCGGGGTTTCGACAATCACGGGAAGCTTATTTTTCTGGGAACCCACCTACTGAACCACACGGGCCGAAAAAAAAAAAGCTGAAAACAAAAGTGCCGCATGCATCTACCGCTAACAGATTGAGGCGCAGCTGGGACTGCTAGTCGCTGGTGATTGGTGGTATATGAGCGAACCAAGGAGCGAAGGTTGCTGAAGACGGGACCCAGAGTAAAAGAGAGAGTAGCTCTTCTTTCTGTCTCCCTAAAGTTTACCCTGTTGTTTACACTCCCAGACGGGCCGAAGCTCCAAGAGCTCAGGAGGCCACACTGCGGAGCAAAATGCATATGTGACATATCTGGCTGTTATCGGAGAACGAGGGGACGAGGGCCTCTAAGGCCGAGCTGTAGCCGGATCACTCGTGTGCCCGTTTTCGTTGTTGGCGCACAGGATCGGGTAAAGGTTGCTATGGTAATCCCCCAACACACACACACACATACACCAGCACTCCCCCCAACCCTCTTAGCTATTGTGAATGGAAGAGCCCTTATAGATCAAAAACAAAAAAAAAAACTGCACTAATACAATCATGCCAGCCAACCTTGTGAGTCTTTTTTTGTAAGCATTGCGGTAGATTCGCCACCACTTTAGAGCAAGAGCACAGATTCCTAAAAAAAAACAAAAAAACACAAAAAACCCCCAAAACTACTCACTATTAAACACACCCCAACCCTAAACGCCGTGCCCGACTGAATTAAAGGGAAGTCTGAAAAAAAATAGACAATCTGAGGAGGCCTTTATGCTTTTAATCATTTTATACATATATATAAAGATATAATTACCCCACCACACACATTCAGCCCGATTCAGTTCGAACGAATCCCATCCAACCTCACAAAATAACTGGACTGCCTGGCCATGTTCTTCACTGCAGGGAAACGAAACATAGCTGGCCAAGCGACCGGCGCCCATGACAACTAGCTCCGCTGACGACGGCTAAGGTGATTTCTTTTCTAATCTATGGAAGTGCCTCTGTATTCCCATTATGCAATTTGTCAAACATGAATTCAGGTTCTTTTTCTCACATATAAGCTATAGTGAATGGTGAAAAAAATTTATGTCAGGAGGGGGTTTAAAAAAAGAAAAAAAAACGGTGACAGCTCACTAGATAATCGCAAGCATCTTTATATATAATACACATATATATTTATAGATATATACTTTTTTTATTTGCAAGATAAGCTCTGTGGCAGTCTAGTTATTTTTTGAAGCATGGCATACATCGCACAGTCATAGGATGCATCTCAAAAAACTGATTTGAGCTCAAGTACCAGTCTCTAAAAGAGTAAAACCACGCTTAAAAAGGACGTAAAGAAGAAAAAAATCAAACGATAGATTCATAGACGACAAGTGATGATGACGTAGTTGAGGATTTACAGAAACGAGCAGGTTAGGTTTTGTTGTTTTCTTTCTTGTTTTGATGGGAAGTATTGTTCTTGAAACTAAATGATGTATGTTGATTGAGCCATGTGCAATGCCTTGGTAGAGGAATTGTGTTTGTTTGTTAGCGATTGTTTGAGGGCGATAAAGAGGGAAAGAAAACCCTCTTCATTTTATTTCTTTTGTTTTCAAGTCCGCGTGCTCCGGGACTCTAAATACGAGGGCGGCGAGAAAAAAAAAATCCCAGTCTTTGTAAGTTTTTTTGGGGAAATTGTTTTTAATTTCCTGTTTTGTTTCTTCTTTTTTTTCTTCTTTTATCACTTTTTTTTTTAAAGAACTTGTTTTCAAAAATGTGGGAGGGCTGAAGGAACAATTTTGCAACTCATAAAAGTATATATCACTATGAAAAAACTGGTGCTTTCGTAAAGAATAAAAGTACATTCAATCTCTATTATACATAAATAGTAATAAACAAAAAAAATTAAGTGTTATCATAAAAAGCAAATTTTTAGGAAAAAAAAACATGCATTATTCTATTTCTCTCTCTTTTTTTTTGTTTTGTTTTGTATTTACCGAGGAGGGGGGGAGGGGTTCGTTGTATGAAAAAAAAAGGTTTGTTGTGACAAAAGGCATCCCCTTCCTCCCCCCTTCCGCCTCCCCCTCATCTCTCTCTCTTTCTCCCCCATTTTGAAACCTTTTAAACGCCACAGCATTAAAAAATTTTAAAAATGTTAAATTTTCTGGATCAGGTGGGACAAAGACAAGATCTTCCCCAATTTTGGGAGATGCACAAGTACGGATTTGGAAACAAACAAACAAACAAAAACAAAAATGATGTCTGGTGAGATTTATTGAGAGGGAATCATCGGCCTCTGTCCCGGTCAGAGGGGGTGCTGTCATCGATCCAACGTCAACCCCGCTCACCCCCGACTCCCCCTTTCCTCCTCACCCCCTTCCTTCCATCTTCCCCCCCGCTGTAAATGATTATAAATATTTGTTTGGTGATGTAGTGTTATAGACTCAGAGCATCTTTAAAGGTTGTCCCTAAAAAGTGCCTTTTGTTCACAGACTCCATCTTGTAATCCTGAGTGCCCATCTCGAAAGAAAGAAAAAAAGTCCCCTCCTTTCATGCTTCTATATCTTTCTCTTCCTTCTTCTTCTTCTTCGGCGCTTTTTAAAAGCAGTATACATAGTACTAAAGGAAATTGGTGTGATTTAGTTCCTCTTTTTATTGTTGAATAATTAAGAAAAGCTGAAAAAAGCCAAAAAAAACAACAAAAAAAAGGATATTTTCTGTCTTGCTTCTCTTCCTCTGTATCTTGTCGTCTGTCTATCTTGGACACTGGAGTAGTCTGTAGCCGCGTAACCTTCTCCTTCCTCCCCCTTCCTCACCCCTTTCTCTCCCCCATATTCCTTTTTTCCTTTCCTCTTTCTCTGAACGGCGGGGTTTCAAAAAAAAAAACGACAAAAACCAACAAAAAAAAACAAAAACAAAAAGAATACGCAAAGATTTTTTTGTCTGAGCAGAATGCAGTTAGCTCACATGTTATTCTTGTCTGTACGCTTCACATTGTATTACCATACCCATCTTCTTCAGCTTCTCCATTCAACAGCTAATGTAAGTGAACAAGTTACACCACGGGGCTCTGGGCTGTTGCTGAGGACCGGGGGCAAGAAACAGTGGAGCCGAGGGGGCAGTTTTTCACCGACCCCGGTGGAGGGAGAAAAGCACTCACGTTTGGTTTGGGCTCAGGCAAACGACCAGTAGGACTGCTAGTGTAGGCAGGTTTGTTTGTAATCCTTGTTTCTATCTATTTATCTTTTTATAATTGAATTTGGATTTTTTTTTTTTTTTTGTCATTGTTACTGCATATCTTAGGCAGCAGTCGAGACGCTGCGTCTTCAATTATGCACCTTTCTAAGTGGTTGAATGAGACCAGCTATTTAAAATAACAAAAAAAACACAAAAAAATGAAAGCGTAAAACGACTCGAAGCACCTTATAAAGCGGAGCGGTTCCACAGTTTGCAGACTGAGAGGCTCAGATTTTTTTTTAGCACAATCATTCGCAAGCGTCGCTCAAAAAAAATAAAAAAACAGAAAACTGATTCACCGTCATCGACCAAAGCGATGTGGTTCCAACACCCGTCAGTCGGTGACTCGTAGGGTAAACGCCGAGGAATTTCCACCAGCAAAAATCAATCGATTACAATGAGAGAAGATATATATATATGTATATGCAACTTTTTCTTTTATTCCTTCATCAAGCGAATGAAGCCAGCAGCAGTATTATCAATCAATCAATCAATCAAGTGAAAGCGCCACAGCCGAGAAGCCATATCAGAGACGAAGCGGTCGCACCAGAGCAGAGTGTGAGAGTGTGTGTGTGAAAGTGTGTGTGATCGCTGAGGGAGTGTGTGTTCAGTTTCTGCCCTGCACCGTTCAGAGAGCCCAGTCCGACCCTGTGGCCCAACCGTCCACCGCCTCCTCTTCTTTTTTTTTTTGCCTTCCTTGGTTTGTTTCTAACACATTTTTTTGTTGGACGCTGGGCCGTGTTTAGTGATTTTTTATTTTTTTAGTTACTGAGCCTCCCCCACCTCACCTTCTGTCCCCCTCTGGCCGGCCTCACCCCTCGCCTCCCCCCACCACGAGTGCCCTCACCCCTCCCGTCAGAGCAGCGTCCCATCCTCAGACACACCTCCCAGAGCCCCTGGTGAAATGCATGTGTTAATTACAGTTTCTTTTCCATAATAATAATAAAAAACAGTTCGAAAAGAGCAACACCTTTACCTGATTGAATAAAAGGATGTTCTTGACTGTACCCTGCCTTTTGTCATTTTTACTGCATCTCTTTTTCAGCAGCGGTAGAACAAATGCTTTTCAAGTTCATCAGGTAATTGTGGATCATTTATAATATCGGCCTGATTCATACTATAAATGTACTGAAATTAGTAGGGCTGACCCGAATAGTGGTTTCTGGCCTCCGAATATCCGGGCCCTATTAAAGACGAATATCCGGATATTCGTTCCGCCCCCTAACGGCCCGGAAATTCGGATCTGTTCATCTGGTCTCCCGGGTCCAAATTTTGCCTTCGTTTTGTCTTCAGTTAAACTGAACAATTCCCAAACAGTGGAGGTCTTCAGCATCTTGTCTTGTGTTTATGCAACGAAGTGAAGCGTGACGTCAGAGTCGGCAGCAAACCGGCCATTCCGGTGGTGGTAAGAAACACGAATGGATGAAGCGGCGAATATTCGGATACCAAAATTAATGTCCGGATACCGCCGTAGCAAACGAATATTCGGATATTCGGGAAATTCGGGTCCAGCCCTAAAAATTCTAAGACATCTTTGAGTAAACTTCGAGTATCTCATTACCGGGACAACTGTCCTGGTCACCATAATATACAGGCAGTTAGACCCGGAGTCACTAAGTTTTTACAAGAAAACAAAACTTAGGAATCATCTTTTGGTCTAAAATTTTTTTAAAAAAGAAAGCTTTATTTTATTGGCTTTTATGAAATTTGTAAGCCATTTATGTTTTTGTGTGTGTAGAATTCTAATTTTACAGAGAAGTAGTAACTGTAACTTTTATATACAGTTCTTTATTTTGAGTAAATGTACATACACACGTGGACAAAATTGTTGGTACCCCTCAGTTAAAGAAGGAAAACCCACAATTCTCACTGAAATCACTTGAAACTCGCAAAAGTAACAATAAATAAAAATTTATTGAAAATTAAGTAATCAAAATCAGCCATCACTTTTGAATTGTTGATTAACATAATTATTTAAAAAAAACAAACTAATGAAATAGGGCTGGACAAAAATGATGGTACCCATAACTTAATATTTTGTTGCACAACCTTTTGAGGCAATCACTGCAATTAAACGATTTCTGTATTTGTCAATGAGCGTTCTGCAGCTGTCAACAGGTATTTTGGCCCACTCCTCATGAGCAAACAGCTCCAGTTGTCTCAGGTTTGATGGGTGTCTTCTCCAAATGGCATGTTTCAGCTCCTTCCACATATGTTCAATGGGATTCAGATCTGGGCTCATAGAAGGCCACTTTAAAATAGTCCAACGCTTTTCTCTCAGCCATTCTTGGGTGTTTTTGGCTGTGTGTTTTGGATCGTTGTCCTGTTGGAAGACCCATGACCTGCGACTGAGACCAAGCTTTCTGACACTAGGCAGCACATTTCTCTCCAGAATGCCTTGATAGTCTTCAGATTTCATCGTACCTTGCACACTTTCAAGACACCCTGTGCCAGATGCAGCAAAGCAGCCCCAAAACATTACTGAGCCTCCTCCATGTTTCACCGTAGGGACAGTGTTCTTTTCTTCGTATGCTTGGTTTTTGAGTCTATGAACATAGAGTTGATGTGCCTTACCAAAAAGCTCCAGTTTGGTCTCATCTGTCCAAAGGACATTCTCCCAGAAGCTTTGTGGCTTGTCAACATGCATTTTTGCAAATTCCAGTCTCGCTTTTTATGAGTTTTTTTCAGCAGTGGTGTCCTCCTTGGTCGTCTCCCATGAAGTCCACTTTGGCTCAAACAACGACGAATGGTGCGATCTGACACTGATGTACCTTGGCCTTGGAGTTCACCTTTAATTTCTTTGGAGGTTGCTCTGGGCTCTTTGGATACAATTCGAACCATCCGTCTCTTCAATTTGTCATCAATTTTCCTCTTGCGGCCACGTCCAGGGAGGTTGGCTACTGTCCCGTGGGTCTTGAACTTCTGAATAATATGAGTCACTGTTGTCACAGGAACTTCAAGCTGTTTAGAGATGGTCTTATAGCCTTTACCTTTAAGATGTTTGTCTATAATTTTTTTTCAGATGTCCTGGGACAATTCTCTCCTTCGCTTTCTGTTGTCCATGTTCAGTGTGGTACACACCTTTTCACCAAACAGCAGGGTGACTACTTGTCTCCCTTTAAATAGGCAGACTGACTGATTATGAGTTTGGAAACACCTGTGATGTCAATTAAATGACACACCTGAGTTAATCATGTCACTCTGGTCAAATAGTTTTCAATCTTTTATAGAGGTACCATCATTTTTGTCCAGGCCTGTTTCATTAGTTTGTTTTTTTAAATAATTATGTTAATCAACAATTCAAAAGTAATGGCTGTTTTTGATTATTTAATTTTCAATAAATTTTTATTTATTGTTACTTTTGTGAGTTTCAAGTGATTTCAGTGAGAATTGTGGGTTTTTCCTTCTTTAACTGAGGGGTACCAACAATTTTGTCCACGTGTGTAGTTACTGAGGAATTACAGCTTCCCGGAGGTTGCTGATGATGGTAAGCCCTTCATTTTGTCAAACTGCTTCATTAGGCCTCAGTTATGCACCAATGTCTCGGTGCTTCGTGTCACAGTAAAATCCACATGAATGCCAGGACTGAAGATTCACCAGCACACCTTTCCATGTAATGAGACGGCTGATGCTACTGACTTCACCCGTCACTGGGTTTCATTTTGTGTCTATTTGGTGTTTATCTTTGTCACACTCTCACAGAAGATTTCACTTTGAAGGAGTAAAACCGTCTACGCTCAATAACTCATAATGACAACATTCAATCTGTTTGGAAATTTGTTCAAAATCCAAACCAGTAATGTGTCACAAGCATTCAGACCCTTTAGTGTGGAACTCTTATTGTATTCAGGTGCATCTTGTTTGCTTTAATCATCCTTGATTGAACTTGACTGGAGTCCACCTGTGGCAGAGTGAAATGACTGGACAAAGTTCAAATCAGGCTGAGGATAGAAAACTAAAGTGTTGTCAGGAGCCTCAATAACTGGGAAGTGGAAGAAGTTTGGAACCTTCAGGACTCTTTGTAGAGTCGGCTGTCCAGACAAACTGAGTTATTGAGCAAGATCAGCCTTAAGCAGGAAGAAGATGAAGCCACTCTAACAGTAGTAGCAGAAGTTTTCTGTAGTTTCGAGATTCCACCAGATGTTTGAGTCTCAGCAGCCCAGACAGTATTCAAAGGACTGTGAGAGTATGAACAAAAAAGTTTCTATGCCTTCAGGAAAACCTCCAAGAACTACTTCTGTTTGGCACCAGGTACCAGCACTCAGTACCTGGTTAATACCATCCCTACCTAGTGAGGCATGGTGGTGGCAGCATCATGCTAAGAAGGGGCAGAAGTCTACACCACTACAAAAACAAACAACCAAGACAACAGTGGAATATTTTCAAGACAAGTCTGAGTGAAACAGGATGTTGGAAGGATCTCGATGAAGAATAGTATAAACTGGCTGGATCCTGGTGAGTGAAGCTTGTGGAGTCTTACCCAAAAAAGACTAAAAGGGACTTCTACAATGTGCCAACCAAACATTCTAAAACAGATTATGAAGGGTCTGAACATTCACTGAAGCCACTATGAGAAAACTTGGCTTTAACTTCGACTAAAATTTTGTTGCATCGTTTCTTGTACAGATCCTTAAGTTTGTCTACTTATGAATGGACTTTGGTTCTCATTTAAGACATTCAGGATGGGGAAAAAATGTGTTTTACTTATAATACGTTTAGGTTCTTGGCTTTCTATCTGCAGCAAGTGGAACCAGCAGGGCCAAATGAATCCACCAGAGGGCCCCTCCTGACCAGGTGAGTGTTATATTCATACAGTCACGATGAGGAAAATGGCACAAAAATTGCTGCAGATACCTTCTAGTGTCACTCCTTAATTCCATTTCCCATGGTTATCCACAATTCTTTCATTTTTGTTGTTACTGTCAGACCCCCCCATTACTTTTTGTTGTCTGCCAGACTCCTTGATTCAACCACCTTTTATTCTTTGTTGTATGTTCTGTTACTGACTAGCAACCATATGCAAACTAACCACAATTCACCCTTGTATTTACATAGGCCCCCTCTTAACCGTCTGACCATCCCTATAAATTGTGAACTCTGCAAATGTTTTGGGTCATCTTACCCCAATCCAGCAAACTTTGAGGGACTAAAAGTGAAATGATGATGATGATGACGTTAAAAAAAGGCACAAAGAGTCAGAGGCCTGAAAGACTGCTGACATTTAATGTAGCACAGCATAGTCTAAGATCATGTTGATGCTGTAGGACAGCCATCAGTACAAACTGCCTTCACACATACAGAATGAGACTGCAGTTTGTTTTTTTTCATCAACAGTTATCATCTGTTCATGGACCCACATTAAGCTGACCTTTGCAGTACAAATAAAACAGGTGCAACACATTCACACATCCTCACGTCACACTCTACAGACCAGGGCCCTGCTCTCTTTATGGGGTTTACTCAGTGGTTCTGATCAGGATGTTGGTTAATTCACAAGAATCTGGATGTTTGAATTCTTCGGAGTCCAAACATGAAGAGTTGGATCATGTCTGGGACGTCCATTTAGAATTAATCCAATTACTGAACTGATTTTTCAGGTAGAAATTTGTATACGAGTCTTAAGGAACCATTTAAAGCAATCACAACACCATGGCGCTACTCATGGTTTCAACCGTCTACCTTCATCTAAAGACATCCATCATCAGTCCTCAAACCGTTTCCAAAGAACCAAACGCGCCTGATGTCAGCAGATCAGTTTGGATTATTTGAAGAACAGGGCCCCGGTCAGCAGTTATCATCATAATAAGTTTCATTATGCAGTAATCTGTAGTGGATAATTAGCCCATGTGCACATACAGTGTGATGGTGATGATAGATTAGATGTGCTCCTCACAGGTCCGATTCTCCTCATGAGCTGCTGTAGCCGTTATCTGTTTCTCTTTATCTACGCATCAGTCTCTGGTTGAATTTAAGCTGCCAAAGTAGTCTAAAAATCAGGGGCAGCTTCAGAAACTGTTTAATGGACTGGGGCCAGGATTACAAATAAGTTTGCCAATAGTCTTGGTCCACATGATGGAGGTCTGGTCAATGAGATTCCAGAGTCGGTCCGTCGAAGGCCAGTGTTAAACTTTACACACCTTAAAGTCCCTGACAGCTTAAGAATTTGTGTCCAAACAGTGACTACGCTACAAGTTCAGTATTGTTCTCAAACCAAACACATCTACGCTACCAGTCAAAAGTTTGGACACACCTTCTCATTCAATGCTTTATATTTATTTGCATTATTTCCTACATTGTATGAATGCTGGAGATTAACACCTTTCTGTTTACAACATAATTCCATATGCATTCTTGTATAGTTTTGGTGTCTTCAGTATTAATCTACAATATAGAAAATAATTAAATAAAAACCATTGAACAATGTGTGTCCATGCTTTTGGCTGGTGGAGTAGATGACCTCCAAGTGGACTAGAGAGTAGTACATCTACATATCTTTGGTGCAAGGGAGTATAATCAAGGTTTTACTCTTATTTCTCTCCGTTGTGGGCCAGTGAACACCACTTGGAATCCAAACTACCAACCCTTGGAGAAGAGTCGATGTGCAGACACAAAGTTTGGTCAGAAAAACCTACAGTGACCCAAGTGGACGTAGTCTAACGGCGTCCTCAGCTGAGCCTAAAGCCTTGATTATACTCCTTAGCAGACCAATAGGTGTAAACACCACGTACGGATGGTATTTCTCTACTTTCAAGACCACTTTAAGCATGTGTTACGACGGCGTATGTGAATTCCAACCATGTGCATTACTGTACTTGTAGCTTATCAGCTACAGATATAAATTTTTGGCTTCACATAAACTTCAGTCAAGGGGTTCATACAAACTCTGGTTTGGGCAGACGACAGTCAATTTAAGTCTAAGTTAAGTCACTCAGACCTTCATGAATGTAACATTTGTCTAAGGGCAGCACAGAAGAGTCAGGAGGTTTAGACGGTGGCCGTGTTTCCGTACGACTGTCAAGCAAATTTGAAAAGAACTTTTAAAATGTTGCACAAAAGTACGAGACTATAATTGACGATACTCTGGTGCAGACCCCCATGGATGTGTAGTTCTTGTTCTGTTTTGTTTTAGCTTGCGGAAGTCTGACCCTGTTGCATTCGTTCAAATCTACATGTCACACATGGAGTCCAGAGTATTTAGTCAGATTTACCCAAAAAATAAGTTTCCATCTCTGATTATTTGCATTAACTCTGTAAAACTGGTCTTAATTTTGCCATTTTAATAACTTTTTTTAACGTGAAACTTCAAAATATGCAAACAAACTCGTTCTGGAAACACGGCTACCGACAGATAAATAAATTTAGCATCCTTTCATCTAAAGCTTCATTAGCACTCAGATTGACTCAGAGCAGTTTGAACGGTTTCGATTTATTTTCTACTACAATTTGCCCCAGATCAGAATAATAAACACAGTATGTTCCCTCCCAAAGGAACCTGCAGACTGATTGGCTTCTCAGATCCCTTATGTTGTTCTTCATGTCTGATAGCAACATTAGAAAGCAAATAATACGAAAAAAAAAGCGTTTTAGACACTCAAGACTCGTTAGTACAACGCATGATGATAGTAAGAGTATGAAGTCAGTTATTTAATGCATCGGCTGAGGTGTCTTATATTCAGATTTCTGAGAGAAGGCGCTTGCATGGACAAACAGATTTCTCTTTTGTGACGAACACCTGACACTGTGGGCCTTTAATCATTTTGGTTTTGTAGTTAGGAAACTGAAACTTTATGCTCAGGTTGGACTAGTTGGTCCAATCCAACCAAATTCTCACTGGTGCCACTTCCAGAACAAGAAACGCACTTGATCAATAATATTCCATGATTAATCTATCATTTCTGTTGGCAGGAAGACGCTTGGTCTGACTAATTTGGATGTTACAGAGCATTAACTCCAAACTACAAGAATTCATTGGTGTATTTTGTAGTTAGTTTTTTTTTTTTAATCTAAAAACAGTAACTAGACTCAACTGTTTGAGCTGGAACAAGTCAATGCTTATTTTTAGAACTCAAATGATTACGGGCACGCTGGTCTGGAGTCTGATCTTAGCATTCTGAATAAAATAAATTCATATGCTGTAAATACTAGCCTGAAGTTTATCTGGAGAGTATTCAGCTAATACGGTTAGCAGGGACAGCACGCTCTGTGGCCATTTTAGCTCATAGAGAACACAGGATGGGGCTAATTTCTGTTGACGGGGATTTCTTTGGCTGACTTCTGCCCCACAGTGGGGCAAACGTTTGAAAAGCCGGGCTGAAGATAAACCTGCCAGATTAAGTTTTAACCCTCCTGTTACGCTGCTGGTCAAATTGACCCATTTTAAAGTAAAAGAAGTATGTTTTCAGTCTGATACTTCCTCTGCTTGGCTTAATAAGTCTCAAGATATAAAAAGGTTCATTGCACATATTTCTGTCTCAAAAACGGTGCTTAAATAAAGTTGATTTTTAAGTCAGCAGCTCAATCTGACCCTCAAAAGACTTAATTTGCTCCAAAAAAAGAAAAAAATTCAGTCATGTATTTTATATGTAGGTCTTTCCAGAGTACATTTTAAAAAAGCTTTAACGTGCATTTTTTTAAACTGAAAAACACGAGAATTGTCCTCATTGAACTCTGATCTGTGAGCGATAAAGAACACCATTTCACTAAATATCAACTGAAATGATTAGTAATGGAGTTAATAGTGAGATATAAACAATGTTCATTTGATGTTTTTGGTTTCTGGCTCTTCTGGATAATTAAACGTGCCCCTGGAGAATCATCGCTGTTCTCAAGAAATGAACATAACAGGAGGGTTAAAGCATTGTTGTTGCCATCTTTGAATGTATTGTGGATTAAACTGACCTCAGTGACGCGTGGCTGCTCCCTGTACGGTTGTTTTTAAACTGTAAGAGAAGATCTTCATGTTTGTGTGTCGCTTCCACAGTACACGTTTATCGATAGTGTTAGTTAGCACCTGGAGCTACCGGCACAGACTAAATACAGGGTGTCCCAGAATTTCTGACATTGTTTTAATTTCGGCAATTCTTGTTGAAATAACCTAAAATTTTCACAGAATGTATAGAAACAGATCAAGATTTTATATTTAATGTTTTATTTTTGTTCTGTTTTCAGGCTGAGCCGTGCCGTTCATTCCCAGAGAAGTCGTTTTGTGTCTTAGAATTTGCTCACACACACCCAAGACTGTGCAGCGTGTCTTCAATGCAAAATCTGGAAAAACTTCACCAACTGGCAAACAAATTTGGCAGTCCATCATCAACATCAGCTTATTCCAAGACGCAAAATGACTTCTGTTTGGGAGTGAACGGCTCAACCTGAAAACAGAACAGAAATCAAACATTTAATATAAAATCTTGATCCGTTTCTATACATTCTGAGAAAATTTGAGGTTATTTCAACAAGAATTGCCAAAATTATTGGCCTGCGAAACGATGTGAAGTTTTCTGGGACGCCCTGTGGTTCACCCAGAACAGATGAGGGGCGGTACAAAGTGGAGAACAGAGTAAGCAGATATTCGTTTGTCAGTTTAGTTCCCGCTTGGCCTGATAGCCCCCCAGCAAACTTCATGTCAGACACATACAGAAACAGAGGGCAGCACGGTGCAGTCCAACTGCCGACTTCATTCTTGGACGTTCATAAGTGAGGCTTACAGAGGTACACACGAGCCGTTACACACACACACACACACACACACACACACATACTGATAATGTCGAAGTGCAGTGGGGGGGAGAGAATGTGCTTCCATACAATCCAGCTACAGCATTAACAAACTTAGAGAATGCAAGATCGATTAACTTTTGTTTCTTTTTTTTCAGCTTAAACTGTATCATCCACCTGCACAGGCATACACGGACACACGCAGACATGAACACGCATTCTCACCGCAGACCCTCCCCATCCCTCCCTCCCTCACCCGCCCGCCTCCCCCTTTTCCCTAATGTTCACAAAGCGCGTCTAAAATCAAATTATAGATCTCCCCTAAACAAACCCCACACATTCCATTGGAATTCACGTGGATTTTATAATTCTTCCACTCTTGTTGTTTTTCCCCACCCGTACGCTGACCTTCCTGCACACGGCCTTTGTGTACTTATGAACCTAAACCCACCCCGTCTCCCCTTCCCACCCCTCCACCCCTCCGCCGGCTCTCCCCCTCCTCCCCCTCCTGTTGGGTTGAGCTGAGGTTGGTAGCTGTACAGTAAAATCTGAGGGGGGTGCAGTCTTTTATGCTGAGCTAGAGAAGAGGGGGGGAGGGCAGGAGCAGGAAGGCAGTGATCCTCCGCCGTTCAGTCGTCTTCCAGTCCCTGGTTGAGGAGAAAGTTGGCCGCCAGGTTCTCGTTCTTCTCGCAGGCGAAGTAGGCCTGGATCACCAGAGCCTCAGGGAAACCCAACGCTTTTAACTGCTCCGTTAGAAGCAACACAGAGAGGGGAGACGGTCAGGAGAGGCGTCCAAAAAAAGAAAAATCGCACATTTCTAATCCGCCGTCTTTCACTCACCCTTTCGATGGCTTCCTTCTCCTGAGGTGTAACCTGGATATAGTTGACCGGGGCGCCCTCCTCCCCCGCTGCCCCCATCTCTCCGACCTCCGGTGCGTCTCCCCCCTCGCCCACCGGCTCGTTCAACATCTGGATGAACAGCTCCTGATGTTGACTGATTTGCTGGAGGAGGAGGAACAAAACGCAGGTAAACGTGGACAGTTGCAGTGGGACTTTCTGTATCAAAGTCGACATTTTTGCCGTTTTCAGGCCTAAAATCAACAGTTGACAGTAGCTGACATTTTAGTGATATCCAGTCATTTTTTTTATTAAAAACCGAGACAAGAAACAACAATACGAGACACAAAATGACAAAGATGAGACCGAAAACTACAAGACTGATACACAAAATGAAAAAAAAAACGACAAAACGTGATGTGATCAGGAATTAACAAACTTCCTTGTGGTGTTTTTTTGTAACGGGGAGCTTAGTTGAGTCAAAACAATTTTTTAATAAGCTTTTTCTTTAATTATTGTTTAGCTAGTTAGAAGGTGGTTGTTATTAAATTCGGACGCTTGTTTAGTTGACATTTTAGTGATATCCAGTCCTTTTTTTTTTTTTAATTAAAAACTAAGACACAAAATGGCAAAAACGAGATGGAAAATGACTAAATCAAAACACCAAATGACAGAAACGAGACGGGCAACAACAAAACCAAGACAGAAAAAGGAAAAAAAAGAATTGTGAAACGACAAAACCGATACACAAAATGTGGAGCAGGTCATGTGATCTGGAATTAACACACTTCCTGGAGAGGTGCTTTTGTAACGGGGGACTTAGTGGAATTAAAACAATTTTTGAATCAGTTCATTTTATAATTTTTTAGCTAATTAGAAGGTGGTTGTTATTAAATTCAGACGGTTATTTAGTTGACGTTTTACTGATATCCAGTCATTTTTTATTAATAGTGATTGTTTTCATAATAAATAATTCTGGAATTTGTAAAGACATGATCATAATGAACATAAAAACACTATTATTTTTTAAATTTTAATAATGTATGCAAGATATATCCCATGGACTTCAAAAGTCCCTCAATTATAGATTGACCCAGTTAAAAAAAAAAAAAACTCTATTTCAGACTGGACCAGTAACAGCCGATCATGAATGAACAGAAGTCACTAAAGCTCAGCAGAGGCTACATGTACCTGTAGAAGTTGAGGGTTCTCCCGGCCGAGCTGCTGGAGAAGAGCCGGTAGCAGAGCGGGGTTCTGCTGGATGGCCTGTCTCATGTGCAGGAACTGGGGCTGAGTCCGCAGGAATGCAAGTGGGTTCTCTCCTAGTGACGAGGAAAGTGAACGACCATTAGCGAAACACAAACTGAAACCATGATTTACAGCAGCTTTTAGAAACGTTTAGTCCAGTGTGCTTCCAGTTCCTTCCTGCCAGGCTTGTGGTTTCTGCAGATTTATGAGTGTGGACACATCCTGCCACCGGCACTGAACTACCTGATAACCACTGGTTACCTTTCATAATAGATAAATATATAATACCTACCTAAATAGAAAGCAGTATAAAGGATGGTTGCAGTATGACTTGGTCCCAACATCTCCTGCTAAACACCCCCCCACCATAAACCCCTGTAGTGACTAGCTGGTGTCAGGTAAAGTCCAACAGATATAGCTCAGCAAAGAGGACGCAGAGGAGAGCTCTAAAATAACAGCAGAGACTCTTACACTGAGCTGAAGTAAAACAAGCGTGCATAAACTAGATCATTAACATATGAAGTCTTTTTTTAGGGGATGCCAGCTGAATGCTCCAGACTGGCTTCTTGCTTCTCATCGGCCTGTAAAAGCAGGGAGGACCAGCAGTTTCAAAGGGAGGGACTCACATGCACTGACAAAACATAGAAGGTAAGATCACAACAGACACAGAGGGAGTGTGACTTTAACATCCCTCCAGTAGTTTGCTGCTATATCAAGACTATTTTACGGTTAAAATCTTACACATTCCACCTTTAAAGGCTCTTCTAGTCACCTCTCTCGCTCCTTTATCTCCCACGTGACAATGAATGAACTGAGTAAAATCTTTAAGACAGAAACCAAACCCAAGAAAGTCTTCAGAGAACGCAGTTAGTGAATCTGACAAGATAATCCTTTCTACCACTTTACTTATTATCTAAAGCTGGCCGTCACACAAAGCCCCTCGCTCTCTTACACCCAGCAAACAAGCTAGCGAGCTCCAAAACACAAACAGAAATGTACAAAGTTTATGCATTTATTAAGTACTGAACTCTGGATTTATCAGTAGATCTATTCAACCCTAAAAAAAAGGACCTCATCAGCTGGTTGCTACTGAACTGCCACAAGCAGAAACATCAAATCGGCCACTTTAAACACTTGTAAGAGTCTGTTCACTACTTCCTGAATGTTATATTCTCTAAACAAAGTGTTCAGTCATTAAGGGGCAGCTTTAATGACACTCAACAGGTCTGACAACTATTTATTTTAATATTGTAACAGAGAAACGTTCAGCTACTAATGAGTCATAACGAGTGAGCTGATGACTTATTTTCAGAAGTTATATCTGCCGGTTTCATTTTTAAATGCTTTGGAATAGTTTCATATTTCCGGCATGACTTCTTTTCCTCCATTCATCTTGAAGCTGAGGCCACGAGTCTCTTTTATAAGCGAGATCTTTTCTATTCTACTCACAAAGCTGTGGAAGTTATTTTTTTCCCAGGGCACTGGTGAAATCCACCATTGTTTACATGCCACCAGCGCTGAGTTTATTTTTTCACACGGACAGAAAGAGAGCAAGACGCGTAACATTCAGGGTTTTCCCAACCGTAGGAACTCTTAGGCGTGGTGCGTGAGTTTGTTTGCCAAGCGGCTGAAGCCAAAAGGAACTAAAAAGGCATTTAGACAACATGACAGAAGTCTGAAAAAGAAAAGGAAGCTGACGGTCTATCAATCAATAATAGGTGTTTGGACAAACATTTGCTCGACTGCTATGAGACTGACACAGTTTTTATGAGCACCCAGTGTCACCTTTCCAGATCTGCAGCTCCTAAACGTGGCTAGGTGACCTCTGGTTTGAGGCTAAATGTCTTTACTGGAGTGTCTGAGCTGAACAACTCTGCAGTGATGAAACAAAGATAACCTTACATAAACGCAGTTCACAACATTCAGATGACTGTTTTACCCAACAGAGCTCCAGACTGTAAAGAAAAGGGCTGCATATGTGAGCAGCTCAGTCAGTCCGTCTCCACCTGATTTGTGAACACTGCATTTTGCTGTGATGAAACAATCTATAGCTGATGGAGAGGGAGATGTCCGACTCAGACACTCCTGATGTGAGCGCAGGTGCAGCCAGAGAGAAAATAAATGAGTCAGCCAAGAACAAAGTGTGGCCCACTGCATTCAACCACAATGACTAACGCAGGGCTAGAGCCGAACAATGAAACAATTACTAACAGTGATTACAATTTAGGTTTGCGGTACTAATGTTTAAAATTAACTCAGAGGCTCAGAGGAAAGTCCGCACATAAAAACTCTGCTGATACAAAACAGCCAGCGTAGAAGAAATCACCTGGTTTCTACATGGGTGAAGTTGGTCATAGCAGTGGAGAAGTTACAGTGATACAGAAATCCTTAACAAATCCATGGATCCAGACTAGAAGCTGCATCACTGCCAAAATCTAATCACCAGGGGCCTCATTTATAACGCTTGCGTACGCACAAAACAGGGCTAGAAAGCGGCGTACGCCACTTTCTACGCAAAGGTTGTGATTTATAAAACAAACTTGGCGTGAGAATGTGCGCACGGTGCGCCAACCTTGATTCTTGATGCTTCTTTACGCACAAAACAGGGCGTAAATCACAAACTTTGCGTAGAAAGTGGCGTACGCTGTGTTCGTTGTGATTTCTAAAAAAAACTTGATGCTTGCTTAAGCACATTTTGGAGACAGAGGGAACGGCAGTGCTGGAGGATGAAGTGGCGAATTGAAACCAGATTGATGTCAAACCTTTATTGTTATCACATATTAGACTTGTAGAGCTGGATAATCATAAACCCTCATTGTTGTAGATGTTCCTATAGTGCGCCATTCGGCCGACGACTGTATTTGCAGAACTATGTTCATATATTAACAGGAGCGGATTGAACGTTATTTCATTCAGTCGTTTGACCGAAGGGCCGGTATCTGGGGCCGGTGCGGTGATCTTTATTAAATAATTTTGTTTACTGATCACCCGGCGCCCGTATGGCTCATCGGGGAAAGCAGAAGACCCATTTGCAGGGGTGGTCTCTGACGCAGTGGCTCGGGTTTGATTCCTGCCTGCGGCACTTTTATGCATGTCTTCCCCCTACTCTTCCCCCCATTTCCTGTCACTCTTCACTGCAACTATCACAGCAAAAAGGCAAAAAAAAGTAAAGAATTTTGTTTATTTATCCATATGCGGCCGAATGGGATGAGCGTCCAACCATTAATCAGCCCTGTACAGACATGCAGGCACACATGCTTCACACCACAACACCCGAGTGAAAATGAATTTGTCTATGTGAACCGAAAAAATGCACATTCAATCAGTTTACAAATTATTTGTACATCGGACATGATCATAGCAAATTTAGTGGCAGGGTGGCCTGGGTCACACATGATTCATTCATCCTGATGCACAGCAGTGAAAAGACTGCAGGGGGCGCTGCGTGAAATGCCGTGGATCAGCAGCTTATTTATATACAGATACATTCATGAGTTACTTTGCATTGACCATTCATGGTAAAATGTGGGTGTGTTGTGGGCGGAATGTGAGGTGGATCCACCTGTGCAATCTTCCAGCTGGTGTCTGATTTATCAAGAAATTGCATGCAGCTGTGTTTACACACAGTTTTATAAATCAGGGGCGAGGGGCATACGCCCATTTCGGATTTTCGGCGTACGCAAACTTTAGTATGGATCCTATGCAATGTTTTATAAATGAGGCCCCTGGTCTTGTGTCATTTCTGACCTTCCCTGACTTCATCCAAATCCATTTTCGAGTAATGTTGCTAACAGACAAACATACGCTGATCGTCACACTACTCTGCTGCATTCCTCGGCACAGTAATAAGCGTCGCCAGTTTTGTGGAACAAATACAGCAAAATTAACCATCAAAAGCAACTAAGATAAAGTAAAATTTCAAACCCAGACAGCAACTAAACCCCCTGAAACCTCAAGAAAACCCCGACCTCTTGTTTATTTTTAACCAGAGCCAGACGGGTGGCCTACCTTCTGCTAGAGATGGGGCTTCTGTGGGTCCAGATGCGGGAGCCTGCGCTGGGGGATTACTTTCCTGGACTGGGCTGCTGGGGATACCCTGGAAACACAACAACACAACTGTCAATCACAAAGACACACTTTCTGTGCGCTGCCCGACAACACAGACGGACCAAAAATAGTATTGGGGCCACGGAAGCTGGTTAGCAGCACATTTAGGACTGTCAATTAATAAATCCTTCAATAATCTCTGTTACCAGTTTATTATTATTATTATAGCCAAAACTGATGAAGGCTAAAGCAGCAGACCTTAACCCTCCTGTTGTCCTCATTTGTGGGCACCAAAAAATATTGTTTTCTTGTCTGAAAAAAATTCAAAAAATTCAGCAAAAAATTCCCCAAATATCTGAAAATTTGCAAAACCTTCAGGAAGAAAATTCCTAAAAATTGCCCTTAAAATTTTTTTTAATCCCTCAAATTTGGCAAGAAAATTCTTGCTAATCTTTCCAAAAAATGAGTAAAAATCTTTTTAAAAAAATCCTAAACATATCTAAAATGACTACATATAATTCAGTAAAACTTTGAATATTTTCTTTAAGAAAATTCACAAAAAAAATCTAACAAAATCCAGGGAAATTCACTGGATTTTGGTAGATTTTTTTGTGTGTGAATGTTCTTAGGAAACATTTTTAACATTTCTTTTTTTCCACCAAAAAATGTTCAAAGATTTCCCGAAAATGTTGAAAATGTGGACATCAGAAGTTCCCACATTTTCAAACTTTAAAACGAGTCAAATTTGACCCGCAGGACAAGACGAGGGTTAAAGAAGTTTATATGTTTTAGAAAGAAAACGTTCAAATGTAATGCACCAAAAATGATCCAGATTAATGTGGGAGACGTTGAACTGTTGGATACTAGTCATCTCCTGCATCACTGAGAATCCATTCTCAGACTAAGTGCCTCAAGTTTTGCCATCATACTTCAGCATGCCAGTTTCCTGCTGGACCAGAACTGGCTTCCAAACTAGTCGTGAGCTCCGTGAAAAGCTCCACTTTCAGCCGAAGAATCTGAACAGCGTTCCTGAAATGTGTGAGAGACGTACGGTGAGGAGGTACTCCACAGCTCTGTGGGGGTTGTTGAAACTGGCCCGTAGCGCCGCCACCACTCTCTCCCTCTCATAGCCCATAGACATGATCTCTGTCAGCATCGCCTCGTACTCTGCTCCAGTCACTGAAAACACAACACACAGACGGTTGGTAACTGCACGCTTTCTTTTTTTTTTTTAATTGGTAAAATCTTCAGGAATGCACCAACAGGAAATTGCTTTTTGAATTATTCATCCTGTGAAAAGTGTCTAAATGTAGCAGGTCATTTCTAAATGTAACCACTTCTGTGACTCAGACGTACAGTCAACCGATGACACCATCCTCTGATCCTGGTCCTATTTCAACATGAATACATACGAAACCAAGATTCTACGAATTCTAGTTCACTATCAGAAGTTCTGTCGATGCTTTAAAACCCCTGAATAGGAGTTTGTTGCATCTCTGAGCTGATTAAAGCCCATTTAAAGGATAAAGGAGGTACATTTTCTGGGAATAACTCTTTTATTCCTGCAACTTTCACCCAAAATTGTCAGAAAACTCTTCAGTGTCCCCTGAGTAATATATAACTGGAGAAATTAAACATATACAACTTTCTCTCGCAAAATTACAAAAATAAAAAAAGCTAGTCTGAACCCCAAAACCTGCCAGTGGGACTGAAGGCATGTTTTCTTTAGAAGACAGCAAAAATTACAAGATTTTTACAGCCAGAAATTGTACAAACAAAAAGTACCAGTTGGAAAAAAACACCCGTATCTATACTTTAAATCGTGATATTTCAATAAAATCACTTTATTCTCCTTTTCATTTAGAATTTCCTCCAAAACAAACAGCAGATTTAGTGAAAAACAAAAACTTATGCACTCCTTTCCACAACAAAGAAGCAATTAGTGACTAAACTGCAACAACAATTACAAACAAAACTTTTTTTTAATGATTAGTTTTTTTCATGAGCACACAGTAAACAAGCATGGAAACTAATTTAAAATCCAGTGTTTGAAATACGATGCAGAGATGACATTTCTCACAGTATCTGTAACATCCGTGGGAATTTAGAAAAATGTTGGACATTTTGATTCCAGTTTTTCTTCATTTTCAATGCAAGAAATTCAACAATATTTTTCTTTTTTGTTATTTATGCATTATGTTATTTATTAGAACTTTATTAAAATGCACAAAAGATGGAAAAGTTAGCCCACAGTGAGTAAATATGTGAAAGGATAGAATAGAAATATCCAGAAAATAGTCTTAACTGAAAGCAACATGGTCCTAAAGAGCAGCGTGACTCTTCCTCTTTAAGCATGTATGTAACTTATGAGTGGACCAAATGGGAATCCCCATCCATCTCTGTGGCACAGCAAGACATGACTTGCTTTTGTCAGACCCTAAATATAGAAATGGTATGTAGCCTGTAAAGTCCCTAACTCACAGCAGTCACAACTTCTGGCGGAGAAACCAACGATTTTAGAAAAGAAAAGCACTGCTGACTGTCTGAAATTATACAGTTTACATTCAACAACATGACATAAACATCTAACATCCTGCGTTATGAAGAGCTTTTATCCACCGTGTGACACAAACCTATAAGCGTGAGTTACCTACCGAGCGCTGAGGAAGCATCCAAGCCCTGACTCCCGCCACTGGAGCTACAAAACAGAAAAGGTTAAGAAGAACTGAGACGACCCGCACAACATTTCTATGGTGATAAAAGTACAGTAAAAGCTAATGTTGACTAGTTAATTCAGATATCAGCCTCTAGTTCATGTAATTAAATATATAACGATACAGAAAATAACTATAATTGGATGGAATCCCAGCT
The DNA here is from genome assembly GCF_021347895.1 of Acanthochromis polyacanthus. Lineage (NCBI taxonomy): Eukaryota > Metazoa > Chordata > Actinopteri > Pomacentridae > Acanthochromis > Acanthochromis polyacanthus. The sequence continues at coordinate 1,842,949 of NC_067133.1, read as the reverse complement.
ACTGAGTAACTCGTGGTCCTATATTTAACATGTGCTGTAGGTTGACTGCTTGTTCTTTTCTTCAATCTCTTAGAATATATCCGGGTCAAGGATCCATCCGTCGAGTGCAACAAGATAATAAAATAGCAAAAGAATTATTAGATATATCTCAGTATAATTAATATTGTTATAAGTTTAACTAAATGATTAAATCATATCAACAAACCAAAGAGTGGAAAAGCAGGTCCTTGTGTTGTAACAGGGCTTAACTGTGCTACTTTAATATTCTATCATCGTGTGATTTGAAGGTCATTTGCATCTTGATAAAGAGGACAAAATCAGTCAGATTTAGGGAGCTAATCGCTGCACTGGTTGAATTCTTTTACTATGTTCTTTACTACTGACAGCTCTGTGGTTTTCTAGTTGCGGTGACGACAATCCGCTCTAAAATTTACTGCAAAAGAGACGGACTTCTTGCTCTGTGGGTGTTTTTGGCAAAACAATCCACTCACTCTTTTTAAATATAAAAACAGCACAGAGCAGCATTTCTTCCTGTAACAAGCCATCTTTGGTCAAGTGCACAGACGCAGCCTGCAAACCGTGTTTATGAAATAACAGCCAACAATTTCAGTTTGTAGTCGAGCTACCTAGAGAAATTCATATTAGATGACTGCAACTGACAGAAACCTAAGCTTGAGAACCCGGGTCACAGCACTGACTCTGCTCCACATTTTATAGGGTATGATTTCTACAGTAAAATGTCTTTTACATTAACTCTAAATAACAGTAGATTTCAGAGTTTATTACCCTGCCAATTCTTTGCCCAGAAATCAAAGATAACAAGAAGCAAACATGCAATAGATATACAGTTTAAGCTATGTTTGTTTACAAAACTTTGAGCATTACTCTCTGTGTAACAAACAGACTGTACCTGGCTGGTTGTTGTGGTTCTGTGGCTGCAGCACTTGGCTCCTGTTTGGCCTCCTCGGGAGGAATGGGGACAGCTGCTGGGGTTGGGGCTGGGGTTGAAGCTGGGTTTGTGGTCGGGGCAGCTGTTGATGTCGAGCCGGAATCCTGTACAGGGGGCTTGGGCGCTTCTGAGACGGGCGGCGAGGCTGCAGCTGAGGGCTTAGCCTTGTGCGAGCAAACAAACTTTCCGTTAAGACTGAACGACTTTAGGGAAGTTTCAGTAGATATTATTGTAAATAGTCCAGCATCAGCCACTATCTGGTTGATCCCCCAGCATAGGAAGAACATACAGTACAGTTACAGGCTCTTTCTACCTCTCCAAGATTGTATTTTGAGTCATTTATTCACAAAAAACAATCTTTTTTTTAATTTCAAAACTTTCTGTCAGAATATCATCATCATCTGGAATTCTTTCGGCCATTATAGCCCTAATTAGACCAACCAAAAGGAAAAAAACAAGCACTGCAGTACACTGGACATACTTGCTTAAAGGAGATTATTTACAAAAAAAGCAAATTTAAACACAAGCACCCCATAAAACCCGACGGCAATAACAGTGCCATCTTACCTTGGACACCATCACTACAACAAAATTCTTCTCATCAATTTTGTAGTCCTTAATTGGCGTGTCATCCTGCAAGATTTTCCCAGCATATATGAGCTTCTGCCCCGATACAGGAAAGTTGTCTTTTCCTCTTTCTGCTTCTATCTTCTCTTTCAAGGCCTTCACCTAATAAAGAAGAGAGCAACCACGATCCATTAGCCACTTCCAAATGCTCTCTTAAGGGTTTTATTTGTCAGTACAACATGAATACTCAGTTTGAGATCTTTCCTTCACGTTACTTCCGGTCAAGGAAAGTTTAAAAGGTGTCTCTAGTTTTGAAGCGACTTCAGGGCACCACATGCAGTCGGTTCGTTCAGATCCAGGTGATCACACAGCATGACAAAGCTTTTAGATGAACGTGAAATGTCGCTTCACCGACATCCACCTCCAGTATGTAAGTAACATCAGCAATAAAGAAGTGACTAAAACACTTAACTTTGGCCTGGAAAGCTACACCTCAAAGATGTGAGCATGCTAACAAACTGAGTCACTACCTTACCAATAGGGCTAATCGTAATTGGCAGTGTCATAAGCATTAGCATTTCGAAACGCAGTGGGCAGCTTGAGTTTATTATAGAAGTTTCAGAATTAAACACTAAACCCCACCGTGAGTTTATTAAGAGCAATGCCTGACAAATAACCGCGGCACAAACTTGAATCGGTGAGAAATTTGTTTACAGCGGCGTCGCGATGACTTTGGAATGGGCTGTTCAGCTAGCTCGCTAGCTAGCCAGTTAGCATGCTCACAGTTAGCATTACAAGTGAGGTGTCGCGTTGTTTTGCAGTCTCATGTGGGGTGAAAATTTGTGTCACAACCGATTAATGGGCCCCCGTTTACCAACACTACACGAGTTGTTCTTCGTGCGATAATAACAAGTGAAGCGGTTGGGTCCCGCACGAAACAGCCTAAAGCAAAAACACAGGTCCGGCAGCTAGCTCTCCGAGCTAAAGCTAGTTAGCTGATAGCCACTTACCGTTTGTTCGGGGTCTATCTCAATCTGAATAGTCTGCTGCTGCAGGGTTTTCAGCGTGATCTGCATGGTAGCGGCGGCTGGCGCTGCGTCAGATGTGTTTTAAATGGGAGAAAAGGTCGCTCGCTAAGCAGTTAGTTTGCTTTTAAAGTCGGCGTTTCGGGCGAGATAACAGCTAGCCGAGAAATGTGTGTATCCATGAGCACTCAGCAAATCGCCATCTTTGGTGACAAGTTGGTGGTGCGGCGAGGAGAGTCCGCTGGAAGCTACGAGATCTCGTTCTGCTGTCCGCGACTATGGCAGCCGCTTCACTGTCAGGCTCCACTCGATTTATTACACTGTTATTATCTGCAAATTAATCCATCAAACACTCAGAGGCTTTACTAGGATCTCTATTCATTTAAATTGAAAAGGCAAATTATTACAGTTCTATCCATGTCTTATTTACAGCACCAAAGACTATGTTGTCTGTATGTTGCATACATATTTATTCAAAGTATGACAATGTATTTACAAATTCCACAACTATTTATTATGGAAACAATCACTTATTCATAAATAAAAAATGACTGGACACCACTAAAATGTCACCTTCTGATTAGCTAAAAAAATACAAAAAAAAATAGGCTTATTCAAAAGTAATCTTCATTGTGTTCTTTTTATTTAGTTGAGATAATCATGACAGATATTTCTTTTTTGGCAATGTATTAAATTTTATATGGAAAATAACAAATTGTATCTGTGTCCAAGAAATCGCTTTCCACTAAGTTACCCATTACAAAAACACCTCTAAAGGAAGTGTGTTTTGGTAATTTTCAGTCCATTTGGTGCATTTTTGTTGTCATATTGTGCCTTTTTGTAGCCTTTTTCCACTCTGTGATCATTTTAGCCCTTTTTTGTGGTCATTTTGCAACTTTTTGTAGTTATTTTGGTTGCTTTTCATCATTTTGTGTCTTGATATGATAATTATCTGTCGTTTTTTTTTTTTTTTTGTGGTCATTTTGTCATTTTGTGTGTTTTTGTGCTCAGCATTCAAGTGATTTAATATCTAACTGAAAATCAAAGATTGGTTAAAAAGTCCAAGAACTGAAAAATTATTTCATTGATTTTCTGATGACTCCTTAGATTTTTCTGGATATAAAACTGGTGCTAAGACACTTATGCTTCATTATTAATAATCTAATGATGTTAAATATAATGTACTTATTAATATATAATATATTATTCAGATGGCCTGAACAGAACTGTTACTGTAATGTTTTAATTTAATGATGGCACGAATTTTTTATGCGTATATGTTAAAGGTCAGGCGTTGGCGGAGACTCTGACTGAGACCTTTCATCAGGGTCCTGCTGGGTGAAGCTAAATTCAGAATCATGCTATGTTGCAAAACTGTCTGTCTACCAATAAATAGTGGCAACATGATTGTACAAGTTGTTCCAGACTGACAGCTGCTGCAAGATGTCTGATCAGATGGTCTTAAGAGCAAACACCTGTCTGGTACTCTGTGGGTGTTCAGAGCTTTTATTGGTTTGACATTTGATTTATTAGAATCAGTAGCACCACTGCTACTTAAAGATATAGCATGTAACATTATCATTAAGATGTCTAAGAAGGCTGATGTTGTATAATTTATCGTCTTATGTGTTTAAATGTGTCCCAGATGTTTCCAGAAGAATGCAAACTCACAGTGCCTTTCATTTTGTTAGTTGTCAATGATGTCATGTCCCGTTTACCTCATTTACTGTGGCTGGAAAACACATTAACCACCACTTCATATGTCTAAAAGTTTGTATGGAGGTGAAAGCCAGCTAACTAGCTTGCTAACCACTGTTTTGTTTGTTTCATCCTGCTTGTTTTGCTCAGTCGTGATGGATTGTGATTATTTTGGTGTGATTGTTTTGATGATTGAAATCACCACACAACTAGCTGCAGTAGCTGTACTAACTTTTTTATGGTAAATTAGCAATTAGCATTAGCCAACGCTACTTACAGCTATCTAATTAGAATTAAATGACATAATGTGAATGTACGTTACTAAACACAACATGAATAAAACTTCACCATGATTCCTCATAGATCTGAGTCAATCAAAGGTCTATTTATTTCTATAGGAACATTCATGATATACAAATTAATGTGCTTTCAAAAATCCTATACCCATTTTTTTTCTAGTCCTGAATTTGTCTCACGTACACTGACAAATATAAACTTTTGTAGTGCATTTCGAAGAAACTGCAGTGTGTGCTGAAAGTTGGAAAAACTCATTAGCTAACAGGCTAAGAGGTAATTCAGTTGCCTGACTGTTGATCCATCCATCCATCCTAGTTTAGCACATGCTAACTGTGCAAGGCATACAGAGTGCATGAAGTGATTCACAAGTCTTGTAGCAAAATATTTCACAAAGCTAGCTTCGCACATGCCAGACTAGCCTTGTCATTTACTTCTTGAAATATTTATTTTTTGCGTCATTTGACCTGTTTTTGCCACCGTAAGGTTGATGTTATAGTCTCTTTATCTACATGTACACAAGGGTCTGCTATGGTCTGTGTGATGTTAAGTTTAAATATGCTCCATGTGCATATTTCTATAAATTTGGAGGGCAAAGAAATGTATAAAATTTCTTCTGAAGTTTCCATCAATCTGTAAAGAAAAGCCTTTCCTTGTGTTGAACACCAGGGGGCACCATTTGTAAATTATTCTCAGTTATGGGCACCAAATAAATCTGTGTAGAAAGGCATCATACTTTGCTTTGTCCATGAAGGCATCTCTTCCTAAATGACCTCAAATAGATATTCAGCAAAAAAAAACAAAAATCTTGATACTTGACTCTGTTTAATAGGCTGTGACCATCTGAATATGAGAATAGAATGGTTTTAGACTTTTTTTCTGTTGCTGACTTATTAATGTGTTACTCAGTGACACCATAAACCGTGACGACTGTTTATTCCTCACACATTTTAATTGGAAAATCTCACTTTAGAATGAATCTTGCTGCCATCCAGTTCTTCCGTATCTCACCAGTGTAGTTCTATGGTGAGGTCAGCAGGGGGCAGACTTCTACTACTCGGAAACACTGAAAATAAAAGAGTTGACGGTCAGGAATCCTCTGAATAATGAAAAGCAGCGTGTCACTGGCTGTGTTTGTTTGTGAGGCTGCTTTGATTGTTTAACTGAAGCCTTGGGGAGCGTTTAGAGTCACTGGACACATGGTGATGTAACGTCACAGAGGGCTGGATGGAAAGGTGAATGAGTTCGCTCGCTCAAACTTACGCAACTGCACCTCCTGAGAGAACGAAAATAAGAACGTAGCTCAGTGACATGTTGGACATATATGCTTATTGTTAAAGGGATGCTGGATATTTTTAAAAACCTCTTTCGCTGGTGGCTGCTGTGTGAGTGCTACAATAATCTGGTCTAATCCACAGGAATAATAGTTTATCTGTGTGATTTGTTCAGCCTTTCTCTAGTTGAGAGCCACATTACCAAATTACACATGCACACACACACACACGATGTGCACACACATTGTGCCGGCTGTGACCACAAGTCAAACCTCCCTGCCAGCTTTGTGACATAAATTTTTTATCGAATTACCCCCCCGATCCATCGCTCAGTGCCAGGTTTGCCAGGGTCTCCCTGCTGGTCCTCTCCTCCCTGCTGCTCCTCATCATCATCCCCCATCCTTTTCCTCCCTTTGTCTCCACATTTTTTAGTTCTTACTTCTATTCGATCATTCTTGTTTCATCCTTTAGTTCTCGAATGATTTTGTGTTTATGTGAAATCCGGGGGAAAAAAGCAGGGAAAAGATCAGAAAAGAAGAGAGGAAAGTGAAGTAAAGATGACACGGCGAGGGGTGAGGAAGAAACGAAGGTGATGAATGAAGCAAAAGTAGAGGGATGATGAAGAAAAGGAAGTAAGAGATTGACGAATAAGAAGAGCAGACAAAGAATCAGAGTGTGTGAAGACGGTGGCCTAAATGTGTGTTCATCTGGCTTAATTCTCAAGGACAGAACTATTAAAGATTAACAACCAACCACCATGTTTTATTGAGACCAGCCACATTTGGACGCATTCGGCTCCAAACACAGACCTACTTAAATGTCTCTATCTGCGTGTTTGCATTCTGGAGACTTTCTGCAGGCTTTTATTTAGTCCAGACAAAAAGAGTGTTTTTTTTTTTCTTTCTGAGGAGCCATGTCGTGACTTGTAGGCATGGCTCTCTGCTGCAGTGTTGCAATGCTGCAGTCATACTTCAAACTGCCTGGCTTCATCGAAAGGCCATACCTGACAACACACTGTCTCCAAAGTGTAGTTGTTTTATACAGAAATAAATCACAATCTGTGGATGCTAAATAAATGTCATGTTGGACGCATGGGAGAAGCACTTCAACCTTTTCTGATTGTATTTTATCTTGAAGAGAAAACACAATGCAGCCATGTAGCACTTAAAAACCTTAATACCACTACACCTGAACATCAGCTGCGTTTCCATTACCCTTAGATATGCGCAAAATGTAAATAGCGCAATAAAAAACTGGTGATGGAAACACCTGAATTTCGAAAAAGGACTAAAATATTGCGAAAAAGTTTTTACTCTCTCATGAGGTGGTTTTTCAGACGTTTCGATACCGAAAAATATCGCAAAAGCGCAATGGAAACACTTTTTCCGCAATTATACGTCACCGGGCGTGACGTACCTGGTCACATGACCAGTTCTCTCGGAGTAAACATGGCGCGGTACGTGTGGACAGAAGAGACCGAGATTTTTCTTGACATTACTCTTGAGGAAAACATCACTGCCATACTAGACAGCAAACAGCAGAGGAATGCAGAGTGTTAGAAGGAGATAGAAACAGGTTTTGGGCGTCCATCTTCCTTCAGTGAAATCTCGCAGGATGATATTTTAGGAGAGTTACGATGCTTCTGCCCAGAACAACCTTCAATGGAAACACGTTCAAAGCGCAAATATACTTTGTCGAAATTTTGGAAATATTGCTTTTATTTTGAGAAAAACTGTAATGGAAACCCAACTACTGACAGCGTCAGTGCCTGGTTAAAAGTGCATCCGTTTTCATTTTTATGCAGACGACTCCCACATCTATTTCTCCCTTGACCCCAACAACATGCATGTGTTCAAACTGGTTTGTTGATGCTTTTTTTTTTTTTTTTTTGGTTTAAAACTCACAATAATCAGTCATGTACAGTTGGGTCCATAATTTTGGTTCTGTACAGTACCACAATGAATTTTAAGTGAAGCAGTTTAGATGCAATTGATGTATAGACTTTCAGCTTTAATTCATTGAGTTGAACAAAAAGATTGCATAAAACTGTGAGGAGCTTAAGTATTTTTAAACACAATTCCTTCATTTCAGGGGCTCAAAAGTAAATGGAAAATTAAAAAACTGAAAATAAAATGTTCATTTCTAATACTTGGTTGAAAACCCTTTGATGGCAATGACTACAATGTAACATTCAGGAAACTTAAATGTGATTAAAACGGTAACGTTGATGTTCTAGTTGTCAGTAATCAGCTTTAATTTGACACCAAAACAGACTCTGATAGTTTTAAATGACATCAGTTTAATTAATTTGTTGAAAATTGTCTCATTAACCACGCCTGACGTACGTCAGCGGGGTTACTGCATTCGCTTAGGTATCTGACTGGGTAAGTATGTATGTGTGTATGTCCGGTCAGATATCTCTGCAAGTGCTGAAGTCAGGATAATCAAACTTGGCACTGAAGATCAGTCTAAGGTCCCCTGCTCAGTTGTGGAGTTACAGGTCAGCAGATCAAGTAGGAAGGGATATACGTAGGATCATCAAAATTGATACAGAGTATCAAGCATGGGCGTGGTTCTGCCATCTACTGAGGGCTCGTCTAGTTTGTTGTTGTGATGTTGCTGCTGATTCATTAAAACCAGATGATCCATGTTGAAGACACGTTTAGTTCTAGTAGAAGAAGTACAAGAAGGAAAATGAAAGTTTAGTTCTGCTACGTCAAAGATTTCAGGAATAAAATAACTAAATGAGTCTTTATGCCTCCAGCTTTATTTTACAGTAATGAAATAATCACAGATAATAAAAATATAAACAGCAGAGAAAACCTGAGAGAATAATTTCCTGAAAAGTCTTTGAAGGAAAAGCAGCTTTTTCTCCTGAAAGATCAGAATCAGCTCCAACATCTGCATCTGACAGCATCAAGTCAACCAGAAAGAAAAGAAAATGACTTCTTTCTGATCACATCTGTTCCTCTGCTCACATTCTTCACCTTTATAATCCACCTTTAAAAGTTCAGCAGACAGGTGCTCTGCTTTGGAGTGTGACGATGTGGAGACTGAAGTTTCCGTTTCACCCACAGCGTGCTTTAGGACACCCGGGTCGGACCGATGTTTGAAATACTGACCGACAGCTCAGATTTAACTGTCTGCAGTTCTGTTTTGATGGATGTTAAATTTTCACTCAAAGCCGCCAGGAGCTGGGTCTTTAATGATGTTCAAATCTTTGTTGAGTGTTTTGTTGATGTTGGTTTCTAAATGTTTTCTGACAGTCGGCCCCAAAGATTAAAACCTTTTCCGGCTCACAAGCTGCAACAATTCACACATTATCAACTATCTTTCTGACTAAACTAAGATAAAAAGTGAAAAGCTTCCTGATTCCTGCATCATGAATGTAAATCTTTTTGTTGTTTATGACTGTAAACTGAATATATTTGGGTTTGACATTTTATAAACCAAAAAAAGAAAAGAATTGCTGGAGAAAACAATCAACAGATTAATGGACCAAGAAAATGTGTTTTCCAACATATATGGCTGAATTCCTCCAACATTACAAGATGCATACAATTTAAATTCAATTTTATTTATATACCGGGCTTTGCAAAAGTTCTGTTACACGGTTTCATGATCTTTCACTAGCATGTCGGAGTGAAAAATTCCATTCAACTGAAAGTTCTACCTTATAGGCAGGCCAAATTTGTTCTCCGGTGAAGTTGTATCAAGATGGAAGTCAAAAGAGTTGAGATATCTGCTCTCCTTCATGCTGGCTACAACAAGTCTGACAGAGCCAAAGAGCTGAACATCAGCTGGATGACCGTCCACAGAGTCGCGGAGAGGCTCAAGAATGGTGAAGATCTGTCAGGTCTTCACCATTCTTGAGCCTCTCCGTGACTCTGTGGACGGTCATCACTGCTCTGGACATGGACGCCATGATGAGTAGGATCTACGCGTGTCTGGAGAACCCGGTGAGTTCCATCTGCTTCATTTTAAGAGAAAGAAGAGTTTGGATTTGCACAGATAGGCACTCGCTCATCTTTGGGAAAAAAATGTGAAAAGTACAATTTTGAACTGAACTGAAAAATACAGTTTATATCAGCAGAGTGAATTACAATTCATGAGACATCCCACACTCTGCATTTGTCGTGTAAAGCACTGAGTTATTGAGAAGTGGAGAAAAAAATGTCTAAAATGCAATGAATTTTTGTGTCACTAGAATAAATAAAAACTAAGATATTTATTAGATGTCATTTCCTGTGCATCCTCGGGTTGTTTTCCATTGAAAAATGTGATTATTTCCAGACAGTGAGTTCTACAGTAGACATTCAGATACAGACACTTCATATAGTATATTAGTAAACATGTGAGTCCACAGATATATTAAATCACCGCTAAAACAGACAAGTTTGAAAAGACAAAAAGAGATGATGTGTGTTTAAAATAATTTTTAATTGGGGTGTAGCTGGCAGAGGAACTACCGGCTGTGTCACTCCTCCTCCTCTTTTCTGTTGTCGCTCTGTCCTCTGAGAGAAATCCTTCTATTCTTCTACAGGTACACCCCCACAGCACGCTATCATCTGCATAGCCACGATATGTCACACTGCTCTGTGTGCGTGTGTGTGTGTGTGTGTGAGCTGCTGCTGTCACCAGTACAATGCGTGAGTCATGCACACAGCCCACAGGGATTCTTGCTAATATGAGACTTTCGAGACCCAGAAGGCCCACACACACACACACACACACACACACACACACACACACACACACACACACACACACACACACACACACACACACACTCATGATCTGTAGCTAATTATACTGTGTTTATCTTGTTATTTTTTATTTGGCATTTAATGCCATGCTTGTAGTTTTATGTAAAACTCCAACTAATAATAGCATTTGAAAGATCTCCCCCCTGGTAGCACATCTACACTCACATGCACTCGCACACGGAGCGAGTCGATGCTAATTAGCTCTCCAATGCAGTCAGAAACAGTAAAAGCTGTGACTTTCAGCTGTCAAAGTGCAGCAATGCTTGTTTGCATGTTTACTGGTAATGATGTAAATTCCTTTTGACTAAAGAGCCAGTTATTGTGGTGAAACTGAAGATGCAGATGTGTAAACTGTAATCAAGGAATGAAAGCTATCCTGAATACTGCAGCATTAAACTTTTACTTGGCATTTCCTTTGAGACTTTTTTTCCCCCTCATTGATTCCTGCTGGCAGATAATTTCGTTTGACTCAGGCTTTTGGAATCTGCCGCTGTCAGCTGACTGATCTGTCTAACATGCTGAACGTTTGGAGGTGACATCCATTCAGGCTCACTTGTATCTGCTGGTTGCCATGGCGAGCGTGACTCCCGCAGTGACAGCTCAGAGACCATCCTGGATAAACATGGACTCCCCCGAGAGCGGGACAACCGGTAATGACACCACAGAGGAATAAACACAGACTTCGGGCGCACACACAAACACACACACATAATGATCACACACACTGGAAGCTCATGGGGGACTGGGGTGCTTTAGTTAGTTTAGCATTTCTTTCTCTTCCCTCCCTCCCTCTCCTTTCTCTCACTTCTATCTATATCTGTCCTTTCTAACCCCTGCCTCTTTATCAAGCCGGCAGTATTCTCCCTTATTCAGCCAAAACTGGGCCACGGAGCACAACCCTATCCCAGCTGTGCACACACTGGAGCACATCTACACTCACATGCACTCGCACACGGAGCGAGTCAATGCTAATTAGCTCTACAAACAGGCCTCGGCTTGCTGCTCCAGTGTGTGTGTGCGTGTCGGGGTGACAGAGGGGCAGTGTGTCGTTAACTAACTAGTGTGTCAGGATTTCTTTTTCTGTCCTCATTTACGGAAATGAAGTTTGCCCCCCGCGTGACCCATATCTCCCGACACGCGGAGGCAAGCGAGAGGAGGAGGGGAAAAGACAGAGGAAAGACATTTAAGAGTCATATCTTTTAATTTATACATGGGAGAAGTCAAAACGGGCGGAGGAAGATGAGGGATCGCGACAGAGGGAAGCGGAAAGAGAGGGATGGAGACAGAGACGTGATTTGGCCGTAGACAGGATGTGAGACAGATGAGAGATGACCAGAGTTTGGACTTTTCCTTCTAAGGCAAAGAGATGAGGAGCAGATGGTACAAGGATCAGTGCATACATCTTAATGAAGCCCATCCTTGATTCCTTCTCCATATACAGCCACGGACACAATAAAGCAGGGTTTCCTTGACAGCTTTGTGGTGCTGTGGTAGCCAAGTTATTAATAGTGTCTCATCTTAACATCTATCTTCTGTTACTGTTGTTGCAAACACATAAATGAGCCTCACAGCGGCACTGGGATGACTTCATCCTTCACTTCCCTCCACTGAGAAATGGGCATCAATGTGCAGCAAAAAAAAAAGAGAGAAGGCCCTCACAAATGCTCTGTGGGTTATTTGGGCAACAAAAATCAGGGTTTTTTTACTTTATTTGCATGTCTATATATTGTATTTTGTTACATGCTGGCAGCTGGAACAAACATTGTGAGTAAAATAAGCAGTCAACGTCACGGCTGACTTCAACGTACCGACGACAGTCTGGGTTTCACACATAACAAACCTAAAGAACCAATTCTTGTGCCGTTTTTTTTTCTTCAAAATCCGTTTCTGCCTTAAATGTATATAGCTGAATAACTCCAATAGAATGACAACTTGCCATAGTGTAGTAGTATAGAGCAGTTTGACAGTATTTGAGCAGAATCATAGGTGAGCTGGTGTGCTCAAGCTGCAGCAAACAGCAGAAGGATAGGTGGGGTTACAGCTAAGCCATGAAAAAAAGCTTTAAAATATCTGCTTCTGAAACTATTTTGAGTTTGTCGGGGTTAAATCAATACTAGAGGGAGGCTTTAAAAAAATGCTTTCTTAAAAATAAAATGGCACGTTTTTGTCCAGTTTTTAAGTTTCATGTATATTGTAGGCATACTTTAATTTAAGATTTCTGCCCTGAGCTTGTTGTTTAGGGTTTTGGTTCTACATAAGTCCATCCATCTATTGTCTATACACCGCTTTATCCTCACTAGGGTCGCGGGTACCCTAGCTGCCTGCTGTTTATTGAACTGAGATTGAATAGTTGATTAGAATTCCTTGTTTAAATTTTTAAAATGACACTATGAAAGCTGGTGAATGTGGGACTTTTACATATAAATGAACATCTGTTATAGTTTAGCCAAGAAAGAATGAGAGTGCTGGTGAGGTTTGAGTGGTTGTAACCTAAGGCTGGATGGTCAAAAACAATTCTTGCAATAATTATCTCTGCATATAATTTTTACACCATGCTTATAGATGGTCGGTCTACACTGACAGCTTTAGTAAAAAAGACGTCAAACCAGTGAAAATGAGGCTCACCAGCAAAGACAAAATAAGCAGAAAAACTTCAGCTGACCTGGTATTATTTTCTGCACAAAGAAAAGCCTGAAAAAAAACCATCATCCAAATGCCATGGTAGCCATCTGGTGCAGCCTGCTTTTACCACTGCTACACAGAACTGCATTTACAAACTACACAGCCGGTATTGTTACACAGAATGCAGTGATTCGTCCGTCCTGTCTTCTGCAGTATGAAGATGATCATACTTGGTAAAAATCAGAGAGGGAATGCTTGTGGAAATTTAGAAGGATTATCCTGGCTCAGCAACAGCATTTTTACCTGGGTCAACGGTATAAAAAAAAAGCTTATGTGATGGATTTTCCTCATAAGTTTGGCAATTCTTCAATACAACCTCAACCCACCATTTTCTATTTTCACAAAGGCTGTGATCCTGTGCTTAAGGCAGAGGTTGAAAGTGCGTTTACCAAAGAACAGGCAGTTTTTGGGTACTTTACTCGAGCATTTCCACTTTGTTTCAAGGAACATGTTGCACTTTATAGTCTGATGCATTTATCCATTAGCTTTATTAGTAAATTAGTTAAACACGTTATAAATCAATAAAACATTTCTGTAGATTTATAACTCAACAATATAACATGCAAAATGGCCAATATAATGGTATATAAATAATCTGACAACACTAACTCTGGATATGAAATAGTTCGACTTTTTATACTTTAAGCACAGTTTGCTCATAATACACTTCACTTAAGTAGGGTGTCAAATCCACTAGAAGAGATCAGATTCCCCCACTCCTGGCATACCAGCCAAATCTACCCAATAGGAGTAACTGTAGTTTTAATATACAGGTGCCTGCTATTATTCCTGTTATATAATGGGAAACCTTCTAATATCCAAAGTCTAATGTTGTGCAGTGTTTTCTTCATGGTTTCAAATACTGTAACATGCTTTCTTGTATACAATAGGATGCTCTAAAATATTCCTGTTTCTTCTACTTCCTCTTTAACAATTGAAATACACAGTGGATGTTGACTTTTTTTGGTCTTTATTCTCTTAAAGTCACATTTGATCAATTTTTTTTGCAGTTTAGGCTGCATTGCCTTCCAGTTTTGACTGTTAATTCATTAAAAGTGCTCCTAAACTTTTACTATCTTCCGACAACGATGCTTGTTTAGTATTTGGTTTTAATGGTTTTATTTTCTGACGACACATAGTGTCTAAGGAGTGTTGTCCGGCAGCCAGCTCTCAGATTACAGGCACCCAAGGCTTACACCACCCCCTCCTTAAAAGTACATTGTGATCACTCCCCCCACCATTGACCTGACCTCATAGTTGATCCGGCTGGGTTATGTGGACGTGAACTAAACTAGTGGGTTAATATTGATCTTGAAGAGCTGAGCCTGGATTAATGCTGTGTTAATGGCTGTGGTGTTGATGGAGCTTAGAATATGATATTTATATATTTAACTTGACATCTACATATGGAGCACTACACGGTGCTAAAAGGCTGTCTTATTTTCAGCTTTCTTAAGCTGTGATTATCTGAGCCTGATATTTTACTTCCATCGTTTTTAAGTGAACTAACAGGACATCTTTGGTTTGTGATCACATGAGTATCAAATAACTATATTTTTCAGGTTAATTTTAAATTAAAAAAAACTGCTATAATAAATGCACGTTTTATGCCAGACATTATTGTTGTAAGATGCAGGGTAACAATCTATTTTATGTATTAACATTTTACATTATCATAGTGTAGTCCAGAGTTATTAGATGCAAGAAATTATACAATGACTAAATAAATATCTGTATTAATGTTAAGCAAACGTAAATTTTATTATGTATTTTTTTAACATAACACATAGAAGCTAACATAGTCTCAGATTTTAAAAACAATGATTGTGTGACGAGCGTGGCAAAGAGCCAATACAGCAAAGCAGTTTGCATTTACACTGGCCAATCAAAGGCTTCAGCCCGCCTCCTGACCGTTCGTTGGTCAGTTGCGCCAGTTTAAAGAGCGAACGTAGCTAGCGGTGGCTACGGAAGACTTTTTTTTTTTCTAGTAAAAACACTGACCCCTGTCGTCCTTGTCCAGCCAGTGTCCCAAATCGTTGCACTGGTGAGTTCAGTCAGTTCTGTTAGCTTGAGAGTCCGCTAGCCATAATGCTAATTTCCGCCAAATCAAACCCGGTTGACTCCTGCTAAATCGTTAGCGCTAGCTTAAATGCGAATTATTAGTGCTGTGTGAAATCCCAACGGCATATGCTAAAAGTACTAGCGAGAGTTGAAGATATACCGCTGATTAACAGACACGTAAAGTCACGTTTCTGTACCTTAAAGACACTTATTTCATTTTGATGCACTTTTAGAACGATTAGTGTGATTTGGTTTCCTTTTATGATGTACTTTGCTGGTAAATTCTAATGTTTACACTGGTGTTCTCAACAGTTAACGTTGGATCACTTGATTTGTGTTTTCCATTATGTTGCCGAGCCTCAAGTGAATTTTTGCCTTATGAAGCCTTATGATACTCAGGTGATCATGAACCAAAGATGTCCTGTTAGTCCACCTATGTTGTACAGCAGACATTTAAATTAAGCTGATTTCATAAGCTCTGTCCTGTGCTAGAAATGCTCATAGAATTAACATCAAGGTAATATTCTATTGGTCTTATTTATAGGTCAGGTTTTTGAGTTGGAGTGTTCTTTGGACAAGCTGAGGCCTCAGAGTAGAACCCAGAACCATCCAAGAAGATTGCAGAGACTGAGACAAGATTTCAGAGCTTCCAGAGTTTCCAGTACTGGATGGCGAACCCAGCCTACAAGATGCCCAACCTGTTGCCAGTAGTAGGACCGCTGTGAACTGAGGAACGCTTTTCACCATCTACATCGAGTGCGGTAGGACTGAACTGTACACACACATGCAACTCTGGAGACAAATAACCTGCTTATCTCTCATATGACCTTTACTGTGGAGTGGAATTGAGAATAGTGATCCTTACAAATACTTAGAAATACCCAGGAGTTTTCTTTCTTTTATTTGTTTCTGTTAAGTGCACACTGTGTTTTGTTTTCTTTTTTGTATTAATGTGTGTCATTACCTGAATCTTGTGTATTTACTTTAAATGATAGTTCAATATATACAGTTATCATCTAAAGTTCTGTCATGTGTTTCTGTTACTGTGGTTGTCCTCTCTGAGCTCCTGTCGTTCCTTAACTCTTCTGAATCTGGTCCTCGTTTGCTGTTTACTTCACCCTGTACTTAGCATTAGCAAATAGTGGCTACAGTAGTATTTAGTGTTGGTGACAAGACTTGTTAAATTGTCACCTTTGTACTCGTTTTATTTTAGATTAGTCTTCCGGCCAGACATCTCTTGCAAATGTTAAAGCAGTTAGATTTAGTTGTGACATGTCAGTGAAGTTGAATGTTGTGTTGTGGTTATTTTTCACTGCATCACAAAATGAACTAGTTGGCGAGTGGAGCGAATGAGTACCGTATGTACAGTGGTCATGCGGTGCTATAGGACGGCTTTGTTTACATTTGCTGCCACATTGGATTATACTACATTCGCCAACTTCAATATGACTCCCAAGCGTAAGTCAGACTCTTCTGATGCTTAGAAGAAAAGGATAGCCATCTCCATGAAAGTGAAATTGGATGTAATAAAACGCTCGTAACAGGGCGAAACTCAGACGAACATCGATCGGTTGCATGAACTTAGTAGTGGTGTCATCATTGAGATGGAAATATTATTACTGCTTTGGCTGGAAAACCAACAGCAACTGCGTATTCCGGTGAGTCTTATGGTGATTCACGTGACAACTTTGTTTACATTTTCGCCAGAGTTCCGACTTACAGCAAAAATCGACTTACATCTCACCGTAGGAACAGAACTCCACCGTAAGTCGAGGACCCCCCGTATTTGTCATGTTCAGGTTCTTTCACAAACAACCTGCGGGTTAGTGTCAGTAAAAGCTGGGCTTCTTTCTGCTAGCTGTGGCTTCATATTAACCACGTAAACACAAGATGTTTTCTCAACTGTCAGCACACCTACAGATGTTTTCTTCTTACTCCATATGTGGGCAAGTAGTGAACCCAACACTGACATATCCTCATCTCACTTTAAAGTTGATTTGACCATGTTAGCAAACAACTTGGTCTTCTTCAAATCCAACCAGGGATTATGAGGCTCTGAAAAGTGCCATCTGGTCCAGATGAAAATGACACCATTTTATGAGAGTAGAAAAAAAGAACTGGAGCAGTAACGTTATGGACTTAACAGCCAAACAATGACAAAGGGATCTGCAGACACAGGTGATAATCCTCTGTAGGTTTGTCACTCTAACACCTTTAATATCGTCTTGTTGTCCTCAGATTGTCATTTGATCCATAGTAAAGTTTAACTACTCAAACCTCGTAGTTAAGAAATTCTACTAACTGCATGTGTCCTCCCTGCCATTGTTTTATTCTTAAAATCCCCTGAAGTAACACTGACACTTTTACACCTGACAGGAGCTGGAAGGAAAGCAAAAAGTCAACTATTTCTGCTGCATGCGGTGTCTGTCATTCAAAGCTGCCCAGAGCTGGCACAGATTGTACAAGCATTGGAGTTTTTTGACAGATTGCTATGAGAAAGTCTGAACTGTAGCTCTGGTGGATTAACCCTCGCTGCGATAATGAGTGTTGATGGTAACCTAAAGACGAGGGAGTCCGGCGCTTTGACCGGTGGATCAGCTCAGTAATCTGTATGACCAGGCAGACAGTGGCACGCTTGGGTCGTATCTTTTGAGAAACCTGAGACGGAAAGAGACAGCGAGCATTTCGAGTTACGGGAGTTAGAGCAGCGAAGGAGAGCCAGAATGTTTTTGAATGCCCAAAATAGCCTCCACGAGAGAGGAAAAACAAACAGATCTCTCTGACTTGCTTCTGTAGAGCTATGACACACAAGGTTGCCTTCAAAGCTGCCTGTGTGTGCTGTGAAGCAGTTCTAGTGCAAATAAAAAAGATAACTTAGTGGATCATTTTGCCGACTATATGACAGCATACAACACACTGCATTTTCCTTATAGCTTGTAGCAAACTAAGACAGATGTTAAGACTGAAACAGATTACATTGTCAGATATATAAGGAACGTTATCTTGTTAAAACTCAGTGCTTACATTCACACCAGTACAACTGAACTATATTTGGGGGGTTTGTTCGTCCTGGAGCTGCCAGCCTCCAGCAGAGATGAGGATCAGGCCACAGAGGTCTGGTAAGCTCTCTGCTTTCTGACTCCACACCTCCAGATATTTTTCATTTTCAAACTTGTAGCCCCAGCGGTGCTCAGATTTCACACGTTTCCCCCTGGAGCTCCTCTGCACAACATTTTTCACATATGCAGCAGTACGACCCAACACCTGTAAGCAGACTGACGAATGTGTGTTCACTTTGTGATATCTGTAGCTTCATCAGTGTGAGAAAAGAGTCACAGAACCGACGTGAACACATCAGAAATGGTGCTAATGTATGTGAGAATATGTGCATGTGTTAGTTTATTTATTCATTAAGGAGAACGCATATCGGTTTGCGGAAGCGTGTTGAATGAATAATTTCAGTGCAGACATTAAAGGCATTATGGAGGATGTTTTTTTTGTTTGTTTAATTTGTCTGATTCACATAAAATGAATATACTGACCTTTAGTGGACTTGTATGTATGGTCTCTAAAAGAATAAAAAAAAAAAAAAAATAACTGTGGACATGACAGGACCTGAAAAACATCAGCCAATCAATGCGCTCGGACCGAGGCGTTTGCTTTGCTCCCTTTCCTGTCAATCAGAAATCTTCCAGCTCAGGCCTACTTACGTAGATTACGTACGCCTTGGACTTACGTGTATGTGTTGCTTTGGTATAGCTTCGTAGTTAGCTGGCAACTTGTTTTGCTCATCTTTTTTTACATAATGACAGATAAAGATCCAGGGGGACCCAGCCGTAAAAGACAACTTCACGAGTCCTACGCAAGTTTCTGGAGGGGGGCGTTTCTTCGTAAATGTTAAGAGGGGGGAGGTTAGAGGGGGGTGAGGGAGAGGTTGTATGTGCGCATGCGCATGCTACGTTCAGAGTCGTAGGAAATTAAAACTCCTCTAATGCCTTTAACAGAACACAACATTAAATGTGCTTTCGGGATTGTCTACGTTAGCAAAACATTGTTTATTGGACACCATATGAATTTCCATCCAAAATTCAAGCTGTTTTCGGTATTTAGTGGCTAAAATAGGGTTTTAATTCTTTAATATTAGCATAAAATGTTCTTAGATTCATCATGTTTCATCAGTTGTGATGCTGTTGTTACCGGTCAGGTGCACACATTCAGTAATTTTGCCACATTGGATTAATGCCATGGAATTGCAATAGTGTCTATGAAATGATGTAGCAAATAATATGTTGGAACAAAGCAAAATATGTTTGATATATTACATTTTTTTAAAAGTAGCTACTACCAGATTTGCACACTGTTGGCAGTTTCTTAATGAGTTTCATGAGGTTATCATTTGTAATGGTTTACAGTTAACAAGTGAGCCTTGTCAAAAGTTAACTTGTGGGATTTCTTGTCTTCTTGGTGGATTGTTGGCCATCACTTGTGTTGTCCTGAGGTGGTGTTTTATACAAAAAACAACTGTTTATTTGCTGCATTAATCCATATAATGACAAAAAGTGCTCAGCTAAAACAAAAAGGTCAGTCTGCCCAGAGCATTTCAGAAACTTTTAAAGTTTATTCAAGTGCAAAAACCATCAAACAGTGTGATGAAAATGGCTGTTAAGTTTGGCTGTTTGACTGCCAGAGAACCAGTTTGTTTCTCATTTGAATTCCATAAAGACGTTTGTTCAGAACCTGAATTATGGATTTCCAGTTCAGATCCAAACAGGAATCACGACAGCACGAGTGGGTGTGTACAAAACTCAAAACACAACTTTTAAGGTCAGTATGGACATCTGAGATTTCAGCAAGAATTAAAACCTGAAATTTGTGAAATCTGCCACCTACTGAACTTGAGCTGATGCTGCAGTCAGAATGTATTGATTCACTGCAAGATTTTTGTTTCTGTTTATTGTTTATTGTTTATTAGGATCCCCATTAGCTCCCACAAGTGGTTGCTAGTCTTCCTGGGGTCCACACATAAAAATCTAAATTTTCCAAACATTAAAACATGCATAATACATTACAATAATATCCTATTAAAAACAAAAAAATAAAATAAAACAAATCTAACAGAGTATGCTATAAAACACAACATCTAACAATTATTGCTGAAAAAGGAGTTGTGTAATATTCCTTTTATACAGTCATTTGTTGTTAATGTATCTGATGTTCAAAGGAAGTGACTTCCAGGCCTTTGCGCCTCTATAGGCAATAGTTCTTTTCCTGCAGTTTGTCCTGAACCCAGGGACATCCAGATCTCTTGATGTCACTTGGCGAGTCATGTAGCTGTGACAAAAACCCCTGAATCTCAACCTTTCTTTCAAAAAGCTGGGCTCTCCGTCGGTCAGAGCTTTGTGTACGAACATTAGAAGACTAACTTGTAGCTTTGTGTTCACCATTAGCCAAGACAATTTTTTGATGCATCTCACAAACATTAGTGTGAAACGGACGGTGAAGCACAACTCTTGCTGCTCTGTTCTGAGCAAGCTGAAGTTTCCTTAACTGTGTCTGTGTCTTCAGTTGAACTGCTGCACAAATGAGGACCAAAGCAGTTAGTTAAAAAGTCTTTAAAGGTACCAACCAGAGAAAAGACAACTTAGAGTTCCCTCTCATGCTCAGGAGAACTTGATTTGAGCCTCAGAATTCAACAATTAATTAGATTAGAGCTCACATCCAGACTTCTAAGAGTTTAAGCAGCAAAAACATCTCAACATCACCTGTTGGGAGAATCAGACCTTCATGGTGGAACTGCGGCAAAGAAACTACTGAAGGACACCAAGAAGAAGAAGAAGAAAACTGCGTGGATCCAGAAAAAACGAGGAATGGACATTAGAGCAGTGGAAATCTGGACTTCGATCTGATAAGTCCAGATTTGAGATTTTTGGTTCCAGCCGTGGGGTTCTGGTGATGCAGAGAACGATTTGATGGCATCTGGTCTTTGGAGGAGGAGCCACGTATGGCACCAAATAACCAGCATGTCTATCAAAACATTCTTGGACAATCATTTGTCTTTCAACAGAAGAACGATCCAAAACTCACCTCCAAGCTCTGTTTGACCAAAGAGCCGAGTGATGGAGCTGCACCAGACGACTCAACCTCCACCTTCATCAAACTAAACCCAGCTGAGAGTGTTTGGGAAGAGTTGCATCGTAGAAAATATAGAACATATTTTGATTTAACTTTTTTAATTACCTCCGCCAAGGAGGTTATGTGACACCCGGCGTCTGTCTGTCTGTCTGTTAGCAAGATAACTCAAAAACGCCTGGGCAGATTCAGATGAAATTTTGAGGGGATGTAGACTATGGTAAGAGGAAGAGCTGATTTAATTTTGGTGGCAATCTGGAAAAGATCCTGGATTCTGGATAGCTTTGAATATTTTAGTATTTTTTTGTATGTGGTCCAAAATATGACAAAAACATCATAGGTTAGTATGTCGTCCAACAAATTGGAGCAAGATGTCCAGATAGCTCAACTGGTTAATAAGGTGCTTCGTAAACAGAACTGTGTCAGAGATGCAGGTTTGATTCCAGCTCATGATCCTTTACTGCATGGGTTTCCTGTTTTCCTCTCTATCCTTAGTGGAGGTCTGCACTCTGAGTGCTTTTCTAGTTTTACCTATGTCATCATCTGATATGTGTTATTTCACAGTTTTGATATGTTCAGAAGTAGAAATCCCATAAAACTATTGAATAAATAGGAGTGCAGAAATTGTGCTTAGTATTGTATATGATACAGCAGTAAGGATAAGACTAAACATCACAAAGCACTACACAAACAGTGCAATCAGAAGCAAATGCTAACAAGACACATTAAAAAACAATAGAGCAGCTACACGAGAGAAGAAGGAATTCATTCTATAGTTGGGGAAAGAGAGGTAGAGAGAGAAAGAAGGTCCCCGAAACTGTGGATTAAAGATTAGATGGCATGTGGCGACTACAGAGAGTGTGTGTGTGTGTGTGTGTGTGTGTGTGTGTGTGTGTGTGTGTGTGTGTGTGTGTGTGTGTGTGTGTGTGTGTGTGTGACAGAGAGAGAGATTACCATCAGCAGCAGAATGTGCATTAGAGATTGCTTCTTGTTGTCTTTGTATACACCGTGTGTGTGTTGCAGGTGGATTGTTAATCCTAATCCACTGGTGAATGTACATGCTAAGGACCAACAGGCCATTAGCGGCTGTTTTGTGTTTGTGCATCAGTGTGTGTGGATCGCATGTAAGTGTACAGTACGCACGCATGCCCACATTAACCGGTGTGTAGTTAAGACTACACATGAATGCGCACGTGCACGTGGAGACATGCTGGTTAGTGTGTGCGTGTGTGAGAGGGTAATCTGAGAGTGAATAGGGGGTTAGAGGGCCATTAACCAGCGCATTAGCCCTGACTACAGACAGACTGGGGAACAGGGCTGAGGAGAGAGCTGGTGTGTGTGTAGAAGAAGGACGATGGTTTGAGGATTTCAGGGGGAAAGGGACAATGGGGGTGAGGATTTAGCAGTGAGGGTGAGGGGGATTGAGTGCATTAGTGAGTGGATGTGTGTGTTGAAGGGATTGAGGGGATCTGACCCATAAAAAGCAGACAGACACACTCTGAGCACGAGTCAGCCGTCCCACCATCCTCATTTCCAGTTATTTCAAATATATCTCACTAAAAATATCTAAATCTGTTGCCCAAAGGTGCTTTTTGTATTCTAAAATCCAACAATCTGAATTTTAACCTTACAACACAGTTTTGAGAAGTTTCCAAAACTGATTGGATCGCTTGACTAAAATAGCAGTCTTGCCTTCAGATGTTTATTTTTTTCTCTTTTTAATCAGTCACTAAAACAAAGCAACAAAGCAAAACACAATGTGATGAAGAAAATGGCACACCTTGAGCTAGAGATACCTTCTAGTAGGGATGGTAATCTTTGGGCACCTCACCAGTCGATAACGATTACGATTCATGGGCTACAATTTGGTTATAGATCAATTATTGATGCATCTTTAATTTATGCATATTGTGGAGTGTCCACATTGCCGTGTCGGTGAAATAGCCTCAGGATGGGATGATGTATCCACCCTCCAATGCATGCAGCAGTACTTACATTACATATAACATGGTTCTTGTCCAGTTCAATTTCGCTGTTGAAGTTGTAGAAGCCGAAATATGTAAAACCTCTACCTTCTAGTGCCGCGTTTCAGTCCTTCATTCCATTTCCCACGGTTATCCACAATTCCTTTATCTTTTATTTGTTCGTGTTCGTCACACCCCCTCTTACCTTTTGTTGTCACACCATTGCTATTTGCAATCTGGACTTCTTGATCCAACCACTTTTTGTTCTTTGTTGTATTCCCCTCTGTTATTGATTAGCAACTAGGCTCGATACTAGAATTTCAACTTCGATACCGATACCCAGTTCAGTATCGATACTCGATACCATTTCGATACCACACAGAACAAATTAAAGCACAGGCTTTTGTACTTTGCTGTAAAACCTTTTTTTTTTATTGGGAAAAACTTCTGTATCATTAATACAATATTTTTTTAAAGATGTATGAGGTAGTGCAAAACAAAATAGTATGTCAGCATTTGAATGAATGAATAAATTTATTTTGGTCAGACACTTCAACACAACATTATATTCTCAATTTCATCATCATAACCAAAATGGGATGGGCATGAAGCAAATGCTTTTTTCCAGCCCACCCCTGAACATTATCCAAGACAGCTTAACATTTGTCATAAAGTACCATGGAAACTATGTAAAACTATGTAAAAAATGTGGCAGACTTTAGATAAATGTAAAATGCTTCTACTAAATCTATCTTTCTTTGTGCCAAATTTTGTGTTGATTGGTTGCATTGTTTAGAAATTATAACAAAATAAGTTGTTTGATAAATTAGGGTAGACTACCACCTTAAAGCAGTGTAACTGTGCAACGCCGGTCAGAATTTACCACAGTACATCCAGCTAGTGTGTTGCGATGTGGGTTAACATCTCTGAAATAAGTCTAAATTGTCTCTGTTTCCATCACTCTATCTATATGTAGGCTCGATAAGATCTGGCTTGAGAACAACATGTTGAAAATAACAAATTTAAATCCGGCTTCAGCCTGAGTGTGGGCTGTGAAGGCATTAGGGACACATGGGAAGCCAGAAAAACATAAAGTCAGTGCAAAAATCCAAAGGCGAACCAACTCCTGCATTCACCCAGCATTGTTCTGTATTCCTCACTGGGAGCATCACAGGTCCATCAACAGTGTTAACTTCTGCAACTCCAGTAGGCAGCCTCCGGACAGCATTTGGACCCACGCCAGCAATACAAATGCAGGTGGTCTGGACTTTACAATAGCCCTGGAGAAAAAAAGTACTCTGCAGTTGGAAGTTAAAGTTGTTGGATAGTAGAGTGAACACCAGGGCTGAGTTTCTTAGTTTTTTTTTTTGTTTTTTTTTGCCAGTATGGATATGAAATAGGTCTTAGATTGCATAATAGTCCTCTGAAAGTCTGAGATGTAACTTCATTCTACAGAGCCCTGGACTGTCTGAAACCCCCAAACAAATCACTCAAGCCGGTTTAAACTGTCAGTAAAGAATTAGAATTGTAAATATTTTAAACATACCTGTGAAATTATATTAACCAAACTGATCTTTCACTGCTAGTTATATTCCATCAGCTTACATCAACCATAAGTGTAGCCTGAACTCCAGTCCACTGTTGGTCATATCAAAATATTCCCAAATTCATTGCTGTTGTTGAACTTAGTCACCCACCTAAAATGTCTTGTTCTTCAGCCTACAGAACCTCTAACCCACAGTCTTAGCCATCTGAAATTGTCCAGGCATGTTCAGTGAGTAAGGGAGAGGATTACACTCCTTGAACTCATGCTGCGTGATACGACAAGATTTGGTTTCGATCTGATACGCTGTAAATACAGGGCCACTATCGCTGATACCGATTCTCCAGACTAACTTTTCAGTAGTTGGTAGGTTTAGAACAAAGGTTAGCTGCTGTATCTGGTCGTCCACATCTGGAATGAAGATGGGGTTGTAAATGCTCACTGGGTTTAAGGATCAGACTAATTCCTGGGTAGGTTTTCTGTGGGTCAGACCAGGAAGAATCTGGATTGCAGAAGAAATCGCAAACTGAGGGATGACCTCCTTAAACAGTGTTCATTTATGACAGTTTGGTCAATATCTGTACAACACTTCTGTCTCTGAAATAGGAAATGTTCTTTCAAGATGAGTTACTTTTTTATTGATGAATATGAAAAAATTTCCCTCTAATGGTTATTGTCTTCGATAATACAGCGTAACAGACATTGTCAGTTCGTTGTGCCCCACCTGGTCCCACTGGGGCTGGGCGATAAATCGAATTAATTCGATTAATTCGTGTTTTTAAAACCTGACGATTTAAAAATTTCCCAAATCGTAAAATCGAGGCGAGCTTAAATATATTACAATACAGATTCTTCTTCTGCCTTTCACGACTTGTGCACTGGTGTTTGCCTCCGCCTCTCATCTCCTTCCGACAAAACGCTCACACCCCCGTCATGGCGGACAGAACAGCAGACGAAGAGTTGGTCTCGAGAAAAGGGCCTCATGTTACATCGATTATATGGAAGTGGTTCGCCTTTGACAAGACTGACATAGAGCAAACTACAGTCATGTGCAAGGTTTGCAAAAGTACTGTGAAAACGAAGAGTAGCAGCACAACTAACCTCTTTCAGCACCTCCAGCAGAGGCATCCTAAAGAATGGGAAGAGTGCTGGCAGCTACGGGAGTGCGGCATGGCTAGCACTAGCCATAGCAAGCAGACCGCAAAGAAACAACAAAAATCAATTAAAATCGTAATCGTCCAAGATGACTAAAAAAAAAAATTGAGATTTTATTTTTTGGCCATATCGCCCAGCCCTAGGTCCCACCCATTTTTTTTAATCAAGAAAAGGTAGTGTAGGGTTGCTTTTAAACTTTTCTGAAGAGAGAGCTATACCTAAATGTATAATTTGATAACTGCTGTAATTCCACGCACTACTTCTTTTACACATATCTTCAGCTTTACATAGTAGATTATGTTGCTGTAGAAATTTGCCCTAAAGCCCAGTATGGATTAATCAGAGACATGAAAGGGATGGGACGGAGACAAAGAGAGGAAAAAAAAGTAGTAGCCATGGACAGAAATAGACAGATGGGGAGGGAGAAAGTGAGATACCAAAAGGCACTGACAGGGTGGAAAAAAGTGAGTCTTCCTATATCTCCTGTTTTCTATTATTCATGAATTGAAGAAGCAGTGGAGGGGAAGGAGGAGGAAGAGATGGTAGCTTTGTGTCCTAGCCTCAAGTGTAGTCTTCTTCTATAGGACCCTCTGAATATTTCCACCAGTCTCCGGTCTTTAAGTCTTATTCACTTTCTCCAAAAAGTTTTCCATACCTATTGTGTTTTATTATACAAATATATCATGATGTCTGCATTGTGAAGTGAGACGTGTGATGTAGTTGATTTGATTGACACCTTTATGTACCAGTAATTATTCATATCATTCCTTTTGATCATTTTTCATGATCAATCTAAAGACACAAAGCTAGAGACACCTCTAATAACCACCTTCTAATTAGCTGAACAATAATAAAATGATCTGATTCAGAAATAGTTTTGATTGTGTTCTTTTTATTAAGTTGAGATAATCATGACAGATATTTCTTTTTTGGCAATATATCAAAATTTATATGGAAAAAACAAATTGTGCGTGTGTCCGAGAAATCACTTTCAACTAAGTTCCCCGTTACAAAAACACCACTCAAGGAAATGTTTTAATTCCAGATCACATGACCTGCTCATTTTGTCTCTCTGTGGTCATTTTGTCACTGTTTTTGTTCATTTTCAGTCTGTTTTGTGGGCATTTTAGGTCGTTTTGTGGTCATTTTGTGCCTTTTTGTGGCTGTTTTCAGTCTCTTTGTTATACTTTTAGATATTTTTGTCGTGATTTTGCATTTTTTTGTCATTATTTTGTGTGTTTTTCATCATTTTGTGTCTTTATGTGATAATTGGTGTTTGGTTATAGGCGGCCATGTTGATTGTAGGCATGAAAACAGCAAAAATGTCAACTGTGATACAGAAAGTCCTGCAAATATATTTTAACCCTGCTATTTTTTCCTCGATATCCGACTTCTTGTTTTCCACATGTACAGAGAGCACATAAAAAAAAGCACCCAGGACGACCAAGCTGTCTAAAAATCTTCTACTTTATTCAATAAGATAAATGTTTTTGTAAAACATTCAATAAAAAATGATCTATAATTTATTGCTCGTTGTCATCTTTACACTAGGACTTTTGATCTGATGCATAATATTAACTCCAAAGCACTCTCACAAGGAATATGCTGCTAGATATTTAGACAAGGTTTTATGCTGTCATCGTAATAGTAATAACGTACATACATACCTACGTTCAGATTATATAAAAACAAACCAAACAAGTAAAGTTACAGTAGCTGGACAGAAAATGGACAAGGAACAGGCAGACTCAGAAATCTTCTCATGTACTTTTCAGTTTAGAAATGGACAAAATTTGATGCTTTTTCCGTGATAGTAAGAAAGCTTGATGTTTCAGGACTCTCCAAAAGCTTATGCCATGATGCTAAGAGCTTCAGTTGGTTGTTCTGTGGAAGTCTCACTTCATACATTTACTATCAAATCACTCTGGAGTGTTACATAAAATCTTGTATGTGGGCTATATTTGAAAGATGCCATTGTACGAGCTAGTTAGGAATATTGTTGAGGATTCATGCTGCATGCACTCCAATCAGCCAAAACATTAAAATCACCCACTGGTAAACTGAATATCCTTACAGCACAATGTTCTGCCCAGAAACCTTGGGTCCTGGCTTTCATGTGGATGTTACCTTTGATATGTTCCACTCAAAACCCCACAGAGTACCTAAAGGATCCACTGCATACAAGGAAGTACAAGAAACCAAGCACCCTCAGAGGTCCTGCCTCAATTTTGGAGGCACAATGGGGGCGTATACAATATTAGCAGTAGGGCTGCAACTAATGACGGGTCGACTAATCGTCTGAGCACGATACGTCATCAAAAGCGGAAGTGAGCGCGCAATGCAACAGAAATCAGGGTCTGACTGGAGCGCGGAACACGGATGGACATCGGCGCTGCATCGTGCATACATAATGTATGCACGATGCAGCGCCGATGTCCGCGTTTAGATACAGCTGGATAGTAAACGCTGACATCCGCGTTTACAATAGATCGCGGGTTTCTGTGATGTATCATGCATACATAATATATGCACGATGCAGCGCCGATGTCCGTCCGTGTTCCGCGCTCCGGTCGGATGGTGATTTCTGTTGCATTGCGCGCTCACTTACGCTTTTGATGACGTATCGTGCTCGGACGATTAGTCGACGCGTCATTAGTTGCAGCCCTAATTAGCAGGTGGTTTTATTATTGTGACTGATAGACGTATGCTCATCCCAGATTCACTGACTGCACCCCAGGCACAGTGATTTAGATTAGAGGTTATTATTTCACTCCAAATATTCCCCGAACACATTTTGTCTATTTAATCTTTACCTCTCAGGCATCTTTTGCACTAAGATCATGTTAATTCGCTCTTCATGGACACTGTAATTGTTCAAGTTGAGTTTAAAAAAGAGGAAAATTAAGCATTACAGTTGCAGTTAATAGGGCTAATGTCATCTAAACACATAGAGTGAGATTCATTCCAGTACAGAGATGATTTTGACGCTTCCCTGTCCCGAGTCCTTGTAGAGAATCCCACATCCTTGCCACTCCTCCCCTCATACACATTCTCACTAAGCAGTGTGTGTGTGTGTGTCTGTCGTTGATCTGCTCGCCCTCAGGCCTGCCTGTGTGTGTGTGATGCAGCTGCGTGTGCAATCCGCATGGGAGCCCGATGTCCAAATTTATTTCAAAAATATGCGCACACACACACATAAACACACGGTTACAGTCACATGCACGCACGCCCACAGGCCAGTTCTGAGGTCAGTGGTGATGTTCGAACCTCATGCCACGTATTTACATTCTCGTTTTAAGGAAACTGTGTACAAGGCAGTAGTAGATGGTGATCTGGCAAGGTGTAGAAGTTTTTTTTTTTATTCTTTTTTTTTCTTTTAGTTCAGGGTATGAGGAAGAGGGAGTGCAGACGTGGGAAACGAAAACTCAGGTGAGGGAGAGGTCTGATCAATAAATAAATAAATAAGTTAATAAGTTAAAGGGGTCCGTCTGTACATGTGTGATGAGAGATAATGTTTGTGCGCACGGTTCTCTGCGTGTAACGTCTGTGTGTGATCTTCAGGGGGCTGTAGCTAAGGAGGAGAGGGAGCAGTAAACTCAAACCCCTCCAGAGGCCCAGAGTTTCATTCTGCTCTGACAACACAAACAGAGCTGCCTAATGACACCGAAGCAGAGCAACAACTGGCTGCAGATCTCCATGTGATAACCATGCTTGACGAGCAATTTAGAACCGCGTGTGAAAACTGCAGGAGTCACATCGAAGCTGTGAAAGCTTGGCGGGTTCATGCATGTTGTTTCTAATATGGGTTTGGTTTATGTCACCGGCAGCGCATGTAGTCTGAGGGGAGGGATTTTGTGAAGCTTCAGTTGATTTCTGCTGCTCATACTGATGCCTTTGGACAATTTGTCATCTTCCAAGACATTTTGCAGTCTTGATTTTTAATCTGGCTAAGTTCAGTGTTCGACTTCTCGTATCCACAAATACACTAGCGATGTAAATTTTGTCCTCGAGAGTCCCCACATGGACACACATAAATGTCTGTAGAGGGAACAGCGTGGTCACTATGCAGTAAGGACAGTAGAGTGCATG
Source organism: Acanthochromis polyacanthus (assembly GCF_021347895.1). NCBI lineage: Eukaryota > Metazoa > Chordata > Actinopteri > Pomacentridae > Acanthochromis > Acanthochromis polyacanthus. The sequence continues at coordinate 1,812,753 of NC_067133.1, read as the reverse complement.
CTCTGCAGTGTGATCAAATGCATTTTCCAAGCAAAGTAGAAAGTAATACAATTTAAAATAAGTATGCATCTGTGGTGTCCACATTTGTCGTGAACACATCTGAAAGGGAGCATAATCCTGGCTTAACCCTGTAAGACCCAAATATAGAAAAAATAAGCAAAAGAAATAAAATAAAACTATGTATATATATATATATATATATATATATATATGTATGTGTATATATATATATATATATATATATATGTGTATATATTTATAAGGAGATATAAAGAGAAAACAGATTTTCGAAATTTTCAAAAAAATTATTTTTTTATTGTTTACTTGAGATAATAAAAATTAACACTAATAATTAATTTTTTCTGTATTTTGTCTTGTATTTTTCTACAGGGTCAAATCTACTCAACTTCAGTTTGATATTATCTGAAGTAAACAATAAAATAAAAAGTTTTCTGAAAATTTATGAAAATGGAGTTATCTGTTTTTGCAAATGAACTCTTCATATATATATATATATATATATATATATATAATTTATTTTTTTTGCTCATTTTTCTTCTCTATATATACCCAAATATAGGAAAAAAACAAGCAGAAATTATATATATATATATATATATATATATATATATATACAGAGTTATTCAAAAAGAATGAACCGATTTCATTACACAATATTTTAAGGAAAAGCAATAGAAAACTCCAGCCAAGTCACAAGTATTCTACGTACAATCAACTTTTGTTTCCTGTCTTACAAGTGTCCATTGTGGCCACCACCTGCAGCAGGGGCAACATCAATGCGATAATTCCTCCCAAACGTGTATCAGCATATCACCATCCACTGAGTCGATCGCTGTTGTTATTCGATGTCATTCGATGACCTTAAACATCAAACAAAAGTTGATTGTGAGTAGAATACTTGTAACTTGGCTGGAGTTTTCTATTGCTTTTCCTTATTCAAATACTGTGTCATGAAATCGGTTCATTCTTTTTGACTAACCCTGTATATATAATAGTAAATAATAATAAAAGAAACTGATCTTGTATTTTTGCAGCGGCGGGTTTTACAGGGTTAATGGAGATGTGTGCTGTGATTGTGTGTTTAATTGACATGTCACAAGTGTAAAAAAAGCGCAGAATTTTTTTCCCCAAAACTTTTCCTGCTTACAGAAAGCAAACACAAGTTAAAGGATTCTCACGTTCCAGTCTTAATATTTATGCTGAAAATGATCTGTATTCGTGTATAGATCATTATAGGCTCCTATGAGTAGAGATGCATTTAGTCTAATCAAATGTTAACAACTTTATGGAGTTAGTTTGTCAACCACAGACTCAGAAAATGTGTTATTTTTGAATTAAAATCAAGCGGTCTCACTATTGGACAAAATTCCTCCCGCAGATCTCCAGTCAGCCTGGCAGTGGGAATGTGACTCCACAGTTTACCACAGCTCATTAACTCATGGAAGAAAACAAAAACAGCAGAGAGAAAAGCTCGTGACTGGCAGCTGCATAAATAAGTTGTCGTATATTCATATAAAGACATGTAGTACAAGTATTGATCGTTGTCATCATATCATAATAACGATGCATTGCCGTGGCAGGAATAAACTTGCAGTGAGTGTGTGGCAGTCGTGGACAAATCCAAAGTTTGGATTGTGAAGTGTGTGTGTGTCTCCACCATCAGTGTGTGTTTCTGTGCCCTTGGTGTGTGTTTCTGTGTGTTTGGGAGAGGTTGGGGGGTATCAGCTGTTGTACATTCAAGGTGAGAGGTTAGGAGGCGCCATCCTGCCAGCGCCTTCGGAGGCCGGAGAGGGTCAGGGGTCGTCTGTAGGGCGTGTGTTGAAGTTGAACGGTCGTGGCAGGGCGGATGTTTCTCTTCTAGAGAAGGATGCATTTTCCTTTCTCCACCCACGGGTTGTTCTTCATCAGCTCCGGGTTCAGGAAGGGGTCCTCTGGGACGCCGTCCTCTATCCACTTCACCAAACTTTATGGACAGAAAGAGAGACAGAGACTCAGAGAGGCATGTTTTAAATTCCAGAGGATGATTCTTACCATAATCCATTCTCTGTCCAGTTTTCACTTTTTCCATACAAGGAAAGAAAGAATAGAGGAGCACAAGCTTTATTTACGTTATACAGGATGTTGAGTTTGCTAGCATTACGGTGACTTGGACTTTTTTTTAACAGATCTTTATATTTTATTGTGTTTATACCTCTAACCTTTATACCTCACTGTGCCTTATTGTATTGTAGTGTAGTGTGCTGCTGGATATATCAATTTCCATCTGGATTACAAAAGTATACTTTGATTTTGATTGATTTGATTAGCTAGCATCAGCCACTATAAGCTAATGCTAACACCAGATGAAGTGTGGCTGCAGCAGCAAACTGCACAGAGGACTGAAATGAGCATAAATATGCTGTATTTCTTGGGTAGTGAACACGTCATTTGTTACAGGGAGAATGTTATTTACTCTGAGAGGTTACAGTGTCTCACTTTAAATTCAGTTAATTACCCAAGATACAGTACCTCAGCTTTTGAGTAAGACATCACACTCTTCCCTTCACTGCTTCTCCTCTTTCTTAAACAGTTTTTTATATTCAAAAGGGTTTCAAAACACTGACCCAGAATACTTTTGTTTTCTACATTAAAAACAGCAGCCGTCAAAAGTCGACTGTAGCTGATGATGAAGCCTCAGATGAAGTGTTTCTTTTGAGTTTCCTTGATTGGCGCTTAATCTACTGGCACTGCAGTGAAAGCAGCAGACAGATAAAAAGAGCTGTACAGAGCTAAATGATGGCTGCAGCTTTGCTTCATGCTCAGATGTGCATTATGACTGTGACAGTAGCCTTCAAGATGGTATTAGTCAGTGTCATATCGCTGCTTTATTGTTGTTGTGGAATGATTAATGTTGTTACATAAAAAAAACTGTTTATTTAGTCATTGTTTTATTGGTGTCAATGTTTAGAATAACACAGACAGACCTTGTTAAGATGAAGATGCTTCATTATGTTTTACATACGTTTAATTAAAAAAGCCTCATCAACATTTATGCTTTCGTGTTGAGTGCCTGTTCATGGTGAGATGTAACCAATCAGATAGCATCATGGGTGGGATACATACACTGCACGGCTAAAAAAAACCAAAACTGCACACTCTAAAATTTCATTGGCCCACCTTTAGTTTTGAGTACGGCACTCCTTCACTGTTTTATCGTTTCAATAAGCTTCTGCAATGTCACAGCATTTATTTCTGTCCAGAGATGCATTCATTTTTCACCAAGATCTTATATTGATGATGGGAGAGTCGGACCGCTGCACAAAGTCTTCTCCAGAACATCCCAAAGATTCTCAATGAAGCTGAGGTCTGGACTCTGTGGAGGACAATCCATCTCATGATCCCTGATCCACTCATTCTCAATTTGAGCCCATGGATCCTGGCATTGTCATCTTGGAACATGAAGAATACCTCCACTGATGTAAAAACCTGATCATTTAGTATATTCAGGTATCAGTTGACCTCATTCTTTGGAACATAACGTTGGTGAACCTGACCAACCCCAGATCATAACCCTAACCCCTGCAGGCTAGTAGACACTAGCCATGATGAGTTCATCACTTCATTCATCTCTCTTCTTACCCTGATGCCCCCATCATTTTGAACAGGGTAAATCTGGACTCATCAGACCACATGACCGTCTTTCATTACTTCAGAGTCCAATCTTTATACTACCTTTTTATTTGCCTCGCTGATCAGTGGTTTTCTTAGAGCTGCAGCTGTTTAGTCCCAATCCATTGAGTTCTCTTCACATTGTATGTTTGGAAATGTTCTTACTTTTACTATTAAACAGCCGTGAGTTCTACTGTTGATTTCCGGCGATCATCTAAGAGTTTGTTCCTGGAAGATGATGGTTCTTCACCATCATCTTCCAGGCCAATAATTTGATCCTTCTGAGACAGATTAACATTCTTTCCATGACCACAGGATATGACTTCCAACATGGTTGTTGAAGAAATGAGAAGCGCTTCACTGCATCAGCTAGGGTTAGATAAGTTGTTGCAGCTGAAACGTATTCATCACTGCAGTAACTAGAAAAGCACTCAGAGAGTGCAGACCTCCGCCAAGAATAAAGAGGAAAACAGGAAACCCATGCAGTAAAGGATCATGAGCTGGAACTGAACCTGCATCTCTGACACAGTTCTGTTTAGGAATCACCTTCTTAATTAGTTGAGCTATCTGGACACCTTGCTCCGGTTTGTTGGACGACATACTAACCTATGATGTTCTAAAACATACTAAAAAATTCAAAGTGATCCAAAATCCAGAATCCTTTCCGGATCGCCACCAAAATTAAATCAGCTCTTCCTCTTACCATAGTCTACATCCCCTCAAAATTTCATGTGAATCTGCCCAGACGTTTTTGAGTTATCTTGCTAACAGACAGACAGACGCCGGGTGTCACATAACCTCCTTGGCGGAGGTAATAATTATCCAATGGAAGGCTCTTACCTGTTAGTTAAATCTATTTGATGACTTCTGTTTCTGACTGTCAGATCAGACGAGGACAATAATTGGTCGACGCTTAGTGTTTATCACAGCGTATAACAGTGGATATTTCCTGAATTTTGAAGCACTAAATACACGAGTCACATTAGAAACAACAGCTGATTAAACATCCTCAACTCAAACCCTCTGACTGACTGGTTCTGAAGCACACAGCTGTTTTTAGAAGATGGGATTTAATCATGATGCTTAAAGTTTGCTTCTTTATTCTGAAGTCAAGAATGAATGATCAAGTTTTCTCCATCAAGCTACTATACATGAAATGCCCTGAAAATATTTGAAATAGTTCCATGCCTTCAAGCCAAACCCCATCTGCTCGTGAAGAAGGAGAGATGCACTGAAAAGCACCAGAACGAGTGAGCGAGGGGACCTTGAGACGAGATTGTTTTGTCCAATGTATGTCATTGTATGTAGGTGAAGTTCATCTGCATTTAAATTGTTCTGAGAAGGTGACACATGCTGTGTAGCTCTGCAATGTACGGCACGCAAGCTCCTGAATATACCATGCTATGAATATATAACGGTGTATCATGTGCTACGCAAGTATGTCAATCGATGCATAAAACACATTTACACACTCAAACATCAAATGTGTGTCACACTGACCAGCTTTGGATTTATAAAATAATTAAGAGCATTATTTTTGAGAATTGTAACAAACACATATTGTCAAAAGCAATAAAATAAAGATAATACTTATAATTTAAAAAGACAATTGGACACCACATGCTTTTATTTTGAAACACCATTTGCTTAGCACAAACACAAGAAGTAACAGCTGGCCTCTACAGCTACAAAAAAAGCACATTTATATTCACTGCTATACACTATTGCTGTGTTTTTGTCACTTTACAGCAGGGGTGTCAAACATGCGGCCTGCGGTCCAAAATCGGTCCTCCAGAGGGTCCAATCCGGCCCTCAAAGTGTAAAAATTACAGAGAAGACATTAACTGCAGATTGTAAATTTCTAAAACTACAAATCTAAAATAATTTCTAGACCATGAGAAGTTGTTTCCATCATAAAGTAAAATGCTAGATTGCTCATTGTTCTTTTGTCATTTTATGTTTCATTTTTGTAATTTTGTCTTGTTTTTGTTGTTTTTTTGTCTGACTTTTGCCATTTGTCTCATGTTTTTGTCATTTTGTTTCTTGTTTTTGTTGTTTTGTCTTTAATTTTTTGTCTTGCTTGCATTTCTTAGATAGATAGATAGATAGATAGATAGATAGATAGGTACTTTATTAATCTCCAAAGAGAAATTCACAGTTCCAGCAGCATGAAAGGTAAAGAACATGAGAGCATGCAAGTTAAATATAAAACTATAATAAGATATAAACATCTGGCAGTTCAAGAGTGCAGTTCTTGTCTTTTTTTTTGTCATTTTATGTTTTGCTTTATTCAGTGTTTCATGTCGTTTGTGTTTTTTTGTCTCGCTTGTGTTGTATTTTTTGTCATTTTTGGACTTGTTTCTGTCGTTTGTCCATTATTTTGTCCCTTTTTTGTTTCGTTTTGTGTCATTTGTGTCATTTGTTGTTTTGTCTTGTTTTTGTCATTTTGCGTCAGATTTGTGTAATATTTTGTCTTGTTTTTGTGGGTTTTTTTGTCTTTTTGTCTGACTTCTGTCATTTTGATTACAAAATAAAATACTGTTATTCAGTTCCAGATAGCTGTGACTAAATGTTGTGTTCCTTTGTAGAAACACTGTGATCTGAAAGCTGTAATGTGTAATTGATAAACTGAGATAAATTGAATTTATCTAGTTAAGAAATTTCAGGTTGTTCATGATGTTTGATAAAAACATAATTTCTTTAATGTGAACATTTTCAGAATGTACTTTGTGCACTAGAACAAATGAAAAATGTGGAGTTGTGCTTATTTATAGGTTATTATGCTGTGGTTTTACTGGTCCGGCCCACTTGAGATCAAATTGAGCTGAATGTGGAACCTGAACTAAGATGAGTTTGACACCTCTGCTTTCCAGTTTTTCCTGTTTCAAGTCTTTATGCTAAGCTAATGCTAATCACTACTGGCTGTAGCTTCATTTTCATCATGTCAAAAGTGCTCCAAACATTGTGCTCAGTGTACTTTACAAAAAAACTATTTCAGTTTTAGTTCCAGAGGGTCAGAGCTATTTATGTGCTCAGTTGATTTCAGGGTCTTGAACGCTGTACAGAGTGGAACAACTACTCACTCGGTCACTGTTTTGGAGGACTTCTCTCTTTTGAAGGCCAGCTGGTACTTGAGGCTCTCCACCTCCTTCTTCATCTGGGGCAGGTCCATCTCATCCATGGCTGCAGCTTGATGTAGGGCTTCTCTACCTGTACACAGTGGGAGGAGGCCAGAGTTATATTTATAGAGAACACTGTTAAATAGCAGGCAGACACACTCAATACATCTGTGCCCTGCAGCAAGAACACCACAAAGTACATCTGATTTATAACTGCAGCTTAGCGATTCCACCTACAGGAAGCAGAATAGAGGCTGTTAAATTCATAGAGTACAAACAAGTGGTGCCATAAATGGTGGACGCTCTTAACTCCACAGGATGCCCTCAGCGGCCTTCTTTTGTGTCCTTTGGGCTCCATGTTTCCGTTTCCACGGCTTCCATGAAAATGCCAAATTTAATCACGAACATTATGCAAATTTTGGTTCATTTCTTATTTACTGCCACCTGCACTTCGATAATTTCGTATCAAGATTAATGACAGCAGGTTAGAGCGGAGTTGATATTCAGTATCTCCGGGGAAGGAAAGGAGAAAATGTTTGGCTTCAGGACCCAAAAAGAAGAAAAAGGGCGGTGTGTACTTGTGCTGTGTCCCAGTTACCTCTCCTCATCTGTCTGCTGTCCAAACACAAAACTTCAATCTATGAGATCAGTGTTTAGACCTTCCCCTCACCTTCATATCCCACCACCTTAATAAATTATGACTAAGAAGTGTCTATGTACACACTGAATCAGCTGTGGCACCTGAACACTACTTGTTGCAGTTGGTGGAATGTAAAGTCTGGTCAGCAAGAGAGAGAAACTCTAAGCTTTAGGGTTAATTAATGAAAATGATCTACCTGGTTAAAAGTTCAAGCAGTTAGCAATAATGTAAAAATGCTGAAAAGGTAATAATATGGCTCAAACCTTAAAGTAACCAATAAACCAATACATCAATATTAAATGGATACATTCTGTGTTCATCAATAACTAATATACAAATGCTGCATTTCTGATAATGCCACATGGGGGAATGAACAGCCTTGGAGGAGTACTGCCCTCTGTGAGTGCTTTTCTTCTATATGTATGCTATAGTGTAGAAAAAGTTTTAATTTGTCAGCGGGATTTTAAGACCTTCTCTGGTTGTTGATTAAATCCAGAAAAACTCATACCTGGCTTGAATGTAACTCAATCTGTAACTCGGTTAAAACTACTCAATGCTACACAACGGTAACTGTAATATTGGAGTAATTCAGAAGAACATATTTTAACTGAAAAGTGATTCTAAAGAAGACCAATTATACACAAAATCTCACCCTGCAAAGTGACTGGATTAGTAGGTCTGTTACAAATTAAACTTGGAAGTCTGAATCTGTGTTTTTGAGACTGTCATCGGTACACAGAGTCATGGTGTTGACCAACTCTTTCACTCATGATTCTACTTCTAGCAAACACGAAAAATGTCGTTTAGACCCATTTTCATTGGAGCGGGTATTTAAATGGCATTCATTTTAAAACCAGCTCAACACATGATGAGTGGTGTTGATGAAGGGTACTTCAATCAATGTGACAAGGCTGTCTGGGTACATCAGACAAAACAGTTGGGAACCACAGCTCCATCATTATTTCTTTGCTGGCCCTGTGCCAGCTTTTTGGAAATGCGTCACTCGCATCAAATTCAAAATGACCGTATATTTTTCAAGAGAACCATCCAATTAGTCAGTTTCAGCATTAGATGTGTTGTCTTTGTACCATTTTAAATACGGAGTAATTTGCACATTTGTATTTTCATTTACACTCTTCAAATTATCCCAACTTATTTGGAAACACTGTGCTGTATAACACAGGAAAATAACAGCCCTTTAAACTTATGTAACTGGCTAAAGTCCCAGCTCTCCTTTTTCTCACAGCAGCCATCCATACCTTTACATCAAAGGGAAACTTTGAGATTGAAACAAATCTCATGTGAGGACAACTCATCAAGGAGGCACCAAAGGAGAAAGAAAGGATCCTGTAACTCGTCCTTTCATACCAGTTGGGACAAAGCAATGAAACTTATGTAGAATTTCACTGAGATACCACAAATTAACAACAATAACTGTAGTCATTCTCACTCCTACTGTTCTGTAAATGTATGAGATGTTCTAAGGATTCTACTTAAATTGTATAATTACATTTAAGCTTCTTGACACCTTCTTAATTAGGAAATATCATCACGGATGTCCTCCGAAGCTCCAAACAAATCTTGCACTAAGTTTCTGAAACTATAAAATCTGAGACATCCAGCCAACATTAGACGATCAGTATTTCCTTCACACAACCTTTAGAGATTAATACACTTTGACAGGTCATATCTATTTCATCCACGGTAGGAGAAAATGCAGTTAGCTAAAGACTACATCTCACCTATGGAGACGCATAGTAGCACATTCTGTCATAGCATCAAGTATTAGCTGTAATCGGAGTTGAAGGTTGAGTATCGAATGTCATCGTAATGTGGAATCTTACATAGATCTGTTTGTTGGTCAGAGACTACAGCTGGAAAAGAGGAAAGAGTAGACATTTAGCAATTAGCCATTTGGGTGCTTTTACTTTTAATTTGAATTTAATGCCATTAAATGTTGATGTACTTTATGAAAATGTTACAGGATTGTTATCTGAGGCAGCTTAGATCTCAGTATGAGGTTATATGAGGATGTTGGTGAAGCTTTGTACACTTCAACCTTGGGCGAGAAGGAGAAAGAGATTAACCAGGTCAAAGTCACCGTCATCGCCGGCACTCCTGGACTGTAAAAAACATTTAAAGGGAGCTGAGCCCTAGAGAGGTTTCTCAAAATATTATTATTATCGTAGAGCACTCCATAACTGCACTTACTATTTCCTACTTTTTTTTTTACACCGGAAGTTTTCATAGATGATTACGATTTTAATCCATTTTTGTTGTTTCTTTGCGGTCTGTTCGCTATGGCTAGTGCTAGCCATGCAGCACTCCCGTACCTGCGGGCACTCTTCCCATTCTTTAGGATGCCTCTGCCGGAGGTGCTGAAAGAGGTTAGTTGTGCTGCTACTCTTCGTTTTCACAGTACTTTTGCAAACCTTGCACATGACTGTAGTTTGCTCTGTGTCAGTCTTGTCAAAGCCGAACCACTTCCATATAATCGATGTAACATGAGGCCCTTTTCTCGCGACTCTTCGTCTGCTGTTCTGTCCGCCATGACGGGGGTGTGAGTGTTTTGGTGGAAGGAGATGAGAGGCGGAAGCAAACGCCAGTGCACAAGTCGTGAAAGGCAGAAGAAGAATCTGTATTGTAATATATTTAAGCTCGCCTCAATTTTACGATTTGGCAAATTTTCAAATCGTCAGGTTTTAAAAATGCGAATTAATCAAATTAATTTGATTTATCGCCCAGCCCTAGTCATACAGTAGCAACTTGTCAATCACACACCCCAGTTTATTGCCTGTTTTCATCTAAATTGGACCATTATTTACAAAATGAACAACATGCTCAGTTAAAGGGGACTTGAAAGTAGCAACTAAGACCAACAGCTCATTAGGAAAGTGTTTCCTAAGGTAACCGTTCAAATGAGAAGTAGGGTCATATCTCATTGACCTCTATACAATCAAATCTGTTTTTGCAGTCGCCCCCCGCTGGCTGTTGGACAGTATGCAGGTTTAAGGTACTTAAGTGTTGGTTTACAGTGCCCCGCCTCCCCCTAATGTCAAAGTAGGTATTACTTCAGTGAGAGGATGAAGTGGAACAATCCTCATCGTGAAAAGAGAGGGAACAAACATCGTGGGAGTGAGCTGCAGAACTTTTCTTCTCTACTGGTTTGATGTGCCAGCTTTGAGTGCATCTCTTTTTAGTCTAAACCATACTGAACAGTGCATCTCTTTTTAGTCCTATACCATATTGAACAGTGCACATTTTGCTTGTTTTCAGTCTTACTAAACTGAATGTGAAATACAACAACTGTGCCTATGAAGTCCAGCTTGGAAAAGATAAATGTGTGGTGCAGGATCATGAAATGAAAAGTTGTGCTTTCTACCAGCGAGATGGTTCTCAAGTCTGTCAGGCAAAGTTTAGTTACAACTCTGAACTGATGGAAAACAATTGTTTGACATTGAGTCTTGATTAAATGTTGAAAACTGGGCAGCATGACGGCACATCTCTCAGCAACCATTAACTAGTTTAGCCAAGCCACAGTGCAAATGGTAATTTATTTTGAAAAATGTATGAAAGGAAATCTGGCGGAGGCACTTTGAATGGGCCTGATGCAGTTCATAAAATCATCAATTAAAGGACTGGACTCATTACCAGGCAACAGAGCTAAAGCTAAGTGCTAGTTTCCTATTTATGTTATAGGATCCAAAAGAAAATATGAAGTGTAATAAATATTGTTTGTTAGAACCTTATTCCGTTCGGTAACAGTTTGCTTATTCCTAGACTGACGGATGGAGCAAACAGTTCTAAAGGATTGTAGTGGGAGGACTGGGGTGTCAGGTGTGACTGTGTGGTAATGGAAAAGGGTTTGCATGGCTCTTGGGTCAGGTAGGAGGTTTTCTCAGTAGAATTTTTACTTCGGGCCCCAGGGAGGTCAGGACCTTCTCTGGAGCTGCAGTAGTAAATTGTGCAGTGGTATTTTAAAAGAAGCTGTTGCATAGTGATGATTTGTGGATTTACTGTGTGCACGCTCGTGGAAATGTAGAGGGTATTTGGACAGGTAGGGAGCTGGGCACGGGAAAATACCTGTTATCTTCAAATTCCGTTATTGACAGGTATGGGATAACCACGTCTTCGCTCCAGCGCAGCACTCAACATGTTGCCCAAAATGTTGGATAATCAGGACTTAGAGTGAGTATTTTGCGTCCAGTTTACACCTGTGTCTCATGCCACATTTACAAATAACTTAAAATAGAACTTTAATTTGTATTACAGGATTCTGCGGCTATAAAAACCAAACATGCCAGCGGTCAACTCTCCACAACAGTTCTCTTCCTCTGCGTCTTTTTCTTTGTCTCTTCCTCCCTCCTGCTCTCCCTCTCACTCCCCGCCCACGCTTTGTGTCCACTATACTCTCGCAGTAATACTCTGCCCCTCTTGTGTGTGTACTTGTGTGCTTTGTGTACCCGTACATGTGTGCGTGTGCGCTGTGAGTCATTTGAGGATTCGGGTGAGCCGAGTGCTTGTCTGGTCTGCACTCAGAATCGATCTTGTTGAAGGTGCTCGAACACAGAAACAACAATGGTATTTTTAAGGGGGATTGAATAATGCTTGATATTACGCAATTGTCCTTTATGACAGTTTAGTGAGTGAGGGGGCATTTTAAGGCAGGAAATAGCAGCTCTGGATTTAACAACTACTCCACCGCACGGCTCGGAAACTCCGGATGCTAATCAGCGACGGTATATAATCCGTTGCAGACGTTTGTTGTCCTGTCTTTTATCTTTAAATGGCTGTCGAGCTCTCTGCTGCTATTTTTACTCATACTTTTAAAAAAATGCTCTTCAGAAAGCTTGGCAGTGGCTGCGTGCTACAAACAAATCCAGAATTTTTCTGTCCTATTCATGGGTGTAGATTTAGTTTGAATATCGAGAGGACAGCAAGCAGATTATCTGTGCGTCCTCTTCTGGGAAGTTTAGTTAGCTTACTGCATTTTGGTGAAACTTTCTCCAGCATTTTATGCCATCTCTGCATCAATTTATGTTTTCTGATTGTATTGTATAGCATCGGACTGTGCACTTCTAATGGCATATAGCTTAAAACTTTCCCCCCCCCAGCTAATTTACATAGCACTAAGTCACTTTTTTCATTCACATTTTTACAAACACTAAAGTGTGGTTCTTTTATTATACATGTCTGTCTTCATGACGGATATTTTACCGGCCTTTTATTGGTCTAAGACAGGGGTGTCAAACTCATTTTAGTTCCGGGGCCACATTCAGCAAAATTTGATCTAAAGTGACCAGTAAAATCACAACATAACAACCTATAAATAACCACAACTCCAAATATTTCCCTTTGCTTTAGTGGAAAAAAGTACATTCTGAAAATGTTGAAGTTAAGGAACTATCTTTTTGCAAAACAGTATGGATAAACTCAATTTCAGCAATATCAGTTTATCATTTACACATTACAACTTACAGATCACAGAGTGTCTACAAAGGAACACAACATTTAGTCACAGCTATCTGGAACAGAATAATATAGTATTTTACTTTATGATCGAAATGACAAAAGTCAGACAAAAAACGACAAAAGCAACAAAAACGAAATTTTACAAAAAAGAGACACAAAATGATAAAAATGAGACAAATGACACTAAACTAAACAAAAAGAGACAAAAAAATTTAGACAAAAAAGTTTCAAAGCGACCAAAAAATTGACAAATACACATATCAGACAAAAAAAAAAAAAAAAAAAAAGAGACAAACGCGAAACAAAACAAAAAAGGACAAACGTTACCAATGGATAGAAAATGAACAAATTACAAAATAGGCAAAAAAAACTACATAAATGACACAAGTAAGACAAAAAATGACAAAAACGAGAAATAAAATGACAAAAAATAAACAACTCAAGCGAGACAAAAAGGAAACACAAAACAAAAGCATGAGACAAATGACAAAATTCAGACAAAAAAGGATGAAAAAAAACAACAAAAACAAGACAAAATATGACAAAAATGAGATGCAAAATGACAACAGAACAATGAACAATCTAGTATTTTACTTTATTATCAAAACAACTTGTCAAGGTCTAGGATTTATTTTAAATTTCTAGTTTTATTAATTTACAATTTGCAGTTAATGTCATCTCTGTAATTTTTACCCTTTACAATGGATTGGACCCTCTGGCGGGCTGGTTTTGGCCCACAGGCCGCATATTTGACACCCCTGCTCGAAGGAGTAATGCACTTTCATTCAGCTGATTACCTTATATGTAGGTAAACTATACACTAAGTTGACTTGACAGGACATAATATTAGCAGGGACATATCCTCCCTGAAACCTGTGATCGTTTGACAGGCAGCTGTTTTCTGGAACAGGTTTGGAATACAGTACAACTACCTCTGCTCTGATAAAGACGTACTTTATGTTGCTGCATCCTATTAAAAGCTCACACTATTACCATCAGCAGCCATGCTTCTGCCTTAGCTTCTCTCTCTGTTGAGGCATCGGTTCGTGCTTTAAGTTAGCTAATGTGCAGCTACTCTGCATTTTGGAAGATGCACTTATTTGCCTTCCTGCCGAGGGGAATATGAGCAGATCAATACCACTCCCACATCTGTACAGCAAATCTGCTGCCGGTTAGCTTCACTTACCATAAACATTGGAAACAGCTATAGCCATTTCTCAGTGTAGCAAAGTCCACCTACCAGCACTTCCAGCTAACTGAATAACATTTTATTATGCTGTTTTAAAGCTGCTACGGCTAGATATGGGTCCCTGTTTCTAGTCTTTATGTGAAGCTAAGCTAACCTACTGCTGGCCATAGCTTTATAGGATTATCTGAAATGTTGTATGATGTGTTGTTTATGTGTTTACTTGTAGTTTCTTTTGTAAAATTGTGAATTATAGTGCTAATTAACATACTGTTTTTAAGCCAGTGTCTAGCGAACTTCATGCTAAGGAAGGTTAGCTAACTGTAGCTTCATATTATAATCCAAAGAGTAAAAGTGATGTATTGTTTTTAGATTCTTAACTAAACTGTGAATTATTGTGTTAATTAATGATATTTTATTTCCTCAGGAGACAGCCAGGCAAACAGTTTCCACCTGATACTTGCATTTATGCTAAGCTACGCTAATCTGCTGCTGGTTATAGCTTCATATGATGACCTTAAGTATAAAAATGATGTGTTGTTGTCACTTGTAGTTTTTGTATAACAAATTGTGAATAAATGTGGTAATTTGTGACATTTTGTTCTTATAGAACAGAGCCAGAACAACAGTTTTACAGGTATTTATGCGAAGCTAAGCTAATCTGCTGCTGGATGTAGCTTCATATCGTGACCTGAAGTGTAAAAATATCGTACTCTTTTTAGTTGTAGTTTTCTTTAAACAAAATGTCAATCGGTGTGGTAATTAGTGAGATGTTGTTCTTGTGGAACAGAGCCAGGCCAACGGTTTCCACTGACGTTTATGCTAAGCTAAGCTAACCTGCTGCTGGCTAGTTTCAGATTGATTTGCAGTCATGAGAGTGGCATTGAACTTCTAATCTATCAATTGGTAAAAAAGTAAAGTTACATACAGACAAAATCTTGCACTAAGAGTATCTCATAAAACAATTCATAAAACTAAATTATGCCTTTAGGTGAAAAGACAAATTACTTTTACATGCCAGGCCATCAATATCTCAGGAAACTTAAGTGATAACTGGCAGTTAATGATTTTCCCTTCTCGCAACGGACGGTGGAACAGAACTAATCAATCATCTGGCTGAACATCTGAGAGCCTGAGGGCTGCATGGCAGATTTCAGCTGCATAAATGCTTTTTATTTGAACATCTCGGCCCGATATGACTACCTTTACTACGTCATAAAACGCGATTGGAGAGGCGAGACGAGAGAAGAGGGCCAGACAGAGACGGGTGTGTGTATGAAAGACAAAGAGAAATTTATAATCAGTGACTCAGTGGGGTGTGTGCATGTGTGTCCCTTTGTGAGGATGAGGAAAACACCAGGTGCAATATTGCACGACAATCTGTGTGTGTCTTACCAATATTAGACAGACAGAGAGGTAGAGTGATGACCGGTTCCTGGCTGAGATCAGGTTTCAGCAGCATCCTCCAGGGACGACAGAGCGATTGGATGTTTTTCCTCTTTCTAACTCCATCACTCACCATCGTCTTCATCCCTGTTTTCACTCTCTGCCTCTTTTCCACTTTCACATCTACAGGCCTGCTCTACCCATCTATTTCTCAGCCTCTGTCTGTCTGCATTCCTCTCTGTCTCCTTCTCGTGTCTCTGTTTGCCTTCCGTCTTTTTTTATTTTTCCTCCACTAACTCAGTGTCTCGTCCTCACTCAGACAGGGATGCACAATGTTTCACTGTAGATTCTATTTAGGAGGTAAATGTGGTGGGACACTGAATACAGCTAAAAATCACTGCATACTCATCAGAATACTTGTCGATTTTTGACATATTAACATTTAACATGCCTCATCTGTTTAATATTTGTGTTGACGATTGGCTGAGATGTGAATAAATTTGACTTTTTGATTGGGACACGAAGATTTATCCACTATCTTTATGTTTTATATCACATTAGTAGCTATCAAGTGTGTATTTTTCTCTTAACCTGCTAAATTCTCCTCTATGTTCACCATATAGTTGCTAACTGGCTGTTTGTCGTTTGGTGCTGGGCATTCATGTGCAATACTCTGAAATTAAAGTTTAGAGCTGGACAGCTAAACTAAGAGGTAAAACTTGCTGCACAAATCTGTCAACACAAGGTGATACAAGGGGTCCTCGGTTTACAACGTCCTCGACCTACAGCATTTTGTCCTTACATCAGAATCCTTCCACGCAGATAATTAAAGGGAAGTGGAAAATTGCCAGCTCTAGTGGACACATACTTTTAGGCAAGACTAAATATTAAAAATATTATTAACAGTAACTGTCCCTCCTCTTTTCCTCTCACTCTACATTTGCCTTAATCGTTTATGTCCGTCCCACAGTTTACCTTTTCCATGGCCCTGACTCCCTCTCTTTCTCAAATTACTCTAAATGGGATATGCTGAATAAATATATCTGTTTATCTTCTGCAGTTCTGCTTTAGAAAACCTTTGACACCACCCAGTGTAAATAATGGAGAAACCCTACTATTGTCCTGCCATGTGGCTTCCTGCTGTTCTACACCGTGAGGTTTGAATCTGGAGGGTTTTGTTGCGGCTGCTCTCCCCTGCTGCATTCTCACTGTCATCCTTTCATTGCTCTCTAATATCTGTTTTCAGTCTGTCTCCTGCTGTCTTCCACAGATGCCTCCTCACTAAGTGCTCCCTGTCCATTTTCACAAATTTGAAACAGTTAATCCATTACTCTGCACATTAGCGGTGTCTCTCTTCCTCTCTTTCTTTGTAGCCCAGCCAGGAGCTAGTCATGTCCAATTATGGTGGTCGCTGATAAAACCATCCAAAGTACCACATATTGTCTAAACCAGCAGTCACATCTAAAGGTGCCTGTGAAGTGTATTAAAACAGCAATATATCAGTGACAAATTTATTGCGATCTCTTGATAAAAACACCATAAAGCACTCATCACCCCCGTCTGCTTTCTGTCGCAGGGAAGACCTCGGCTTCCTCAAAGGTTCTCTCGCTGTACTAAAGAGGATAAACATGTCGGAAGTCTTTTTTTCCCTCTGGCATTCCACCATCTGCCATGAGGAGAAAGTCTAAAAAGCTCTGCGTCTTGTTCACACAGGATGTGGTGAGGATGTGCACGCCTGCTGGCTTTTGACTGCCGTGTTGATGTGAAGATTCTGGCGAGTGACACTGTGGAAATACGCAAGTGGTCTGAAGAGTATCAGGCCACAGAATCAGATTTATACCCAACACCCAAACCCCACAGTTACTGTTAGTTAATTGGCACAGTTAAGAGTGTTTTTTTTGCTGATTGTGTAGTTCTGCCGGCTTCATCGGACCGTGACCTCCTGCACGAACAAGGCTGAACGCACTCGAGCGTGAAGCGGTCGGGATGAGAGTCAGCACCTCCGAGTCTGACGCAAGCAGTTCACCTTCGGGTTCGTAATGAGTTCTCGCACCAAGAGAGGGAACTCAGCTATCCTGGGACCTTGTTCACAACTCTCTCAGGCTATCTGAATTTGAAAATGAGGAAATCCTTGCCAGGGATGATAACTGCTTTGTTGCAACATGAGAAAATTTCCTCCCAACTGAAGCCGAGTCTGTTCAAAAGTTGCTAAACACCAAACATGTCTGTAACCTTCAGCATCAAGAGAGGTAAGAGGGAGCCTGCCACATAAGGTTAGTACAGGAGAACATGGAGTCAGTTTAAGTGTAGGTCAACACGCACATCAGCTGTACAGACATTACATACGACTGAAAGTAAAGGGAAGCTGGCAGGTGTCCAGGAGGAGGAGCTGGAGGATGCAGTTATTGGAAAACATCTTTGTTAAGCGCCACAAAATGGATCTAGATGAGTGGTAGAAACTAGGTGAATGCATAGACGATAAGAGCAGCTAAGAGCAGATGACAGATTTACATCACTGCATCTCTCTCTCACTGATACACAGATGTGGAAAGTATAACTTGGCCTGTGCCCATGGATGGATAATGAGACAATGTGCCGCTGGGTGCCGATGCGTCATAAGTAAAAGACACTCGAGCTAAAAGCAGGAGCATCATTTGTAGTCAGTTTGTTTCGTATGTGTTTTTTTTGTCATTTTTATTGACTCTTTGAAGTCATTCTGTGTCTCTTTACAGTGATCATACAATTCTATTAGGGCAGCTTCCTGTTTTGAAGTATTTTTGTGTGTTTTTGAGATGAATGAATCCGAATATTTGGATCTCAAAATACATATTCGGATACTACCGTCACGACCGAATATTTGGATATTTGGATCCAGTCCAAGTGCTTTCACACCTATTCACCATAAAATCTAGCTCAATTCTACAAACTAAAAAGGCACAATGTAAGTAAACGTAACATTAATGTCGAAGCAAGCCCATATTTTCTGTGTAGTGGAGTGTGGCATTTTCATCAGAGAATAAAGTGTGTAGTTCAAGCTTTTCTGTTTTTCGTTTTACTGACTAAATGCAAGTGAGTCCCTCCCTTTGAAACTAATGTCCCTCCCACATTAAAAACAGACCGTGAGTGGCCTCCAACACCACATTAGAAACATGAGTGCAGTTCAGCGTTAGCGGCTGCTTCCAAAACTAAACTTTCAAACACAAAACGCAATATTATTTAAGTTTTTAAGTATATTTAAAGGCACTTTTATGTCTCTCCTCTGCTTCTCCATTGCTTTTGTCTGTTTTACTCCATTCTTTGCACATCTGTTTCCGTGATTCATTGGACCGGAGTCAAGTGAAGACTGTAGTTTACACCAACTCATTTAATTCATCCTAGAATACTAATGTGGACTAATCATTGCGGCTTGATAATTTTTGTTCACTTCTGGGGCTGTAGATGAATGGAGGGAACCAACATGAACTCAGTGCAGTGAAGGTTACATAGTAAAGGTCTCAGTTTAACAGCTCTTGACTGACTAGAGTCCAGAGCATCAATGAGTGTCAACACACATATATGGAGCTGTAAGTCTAAACTGGGAAACTTTCTTGAAGGGAGGTCAGGTTTGCCTCAAGTTTATGCTGAAGTAGGGCTGGGCGATAAATTGAATTAATTCGATTAATTCACATTTTTAAAACCTGAAGATTTGAAAATTTGCCACATCGTAAAATCGAGGCGAACTTAAATATATAACTACAGATTCTTCTTCTGCCTTTCAAGACTTGTGCACTGGCGTTTGCTTCCGCCTCTCATCTCCTTACGCCAAAAGACTCACACACAGAACAGCAGACGAAGAGTTGGTCGCGAGAAAAGGGCCTCATGTTACATCGATTATATGGAAGTGGTTTGGCTTTGACAAGACTGACACAGAACAAACTACAGTCATGTGAAGGTTTGCAAAAGTACTGTGAAAACGAAGAGTAGCAGCACAACTAACCTCTTTCAGCACCTCCGGCAGAGGCATCCTAAAGAATGGGAAGAGTGCTGCAGCTACGGGAGTGAGGCATGGCTAGCACTAGCCATAGCAAACAGACCGCAAAGAAACAACAAAAATGGATTAAAATCGTAATCGTCCAAGATGCAGGGATGTGATTTTTCGCAGAATTCCGCTTTTTTTCTGGGATGTGAATTTACCGCGGATTTCCGCCGATTTAATTTCAAGTTTGAAGACTTTATCGTCGCTGATACTCCCGCGAGATTGTAACGACGTTAACGATAGCTTATTAACGACGATTGTAAAGGGCCCAGCGATTGGAAGTCGCTGCCTCACTGCCGCCGCAGCGCACCCCCCCCCCCTCCCCCCCGGTCAACAACTTTCTGCTAGAATCAGAACTTGCTGATCCCATCCCTGAAGATGACTAAAAAAAAAAATCGAGATTTTATTTTTTGGCCATGTCGCCCAGCCCTATGCTGAAGTATTGAATTTTTTTTCTTAAAAAGTATTTTCTGAGAACCTCTAGTCAAACTTTTCTCCTCAGCAGCTTTGGCGCATTTGGTCACGAGCAGCTAATAACTCACTGCGCCTCAGAAACTTCACTGTTCACTGTGGTATGGCTCGGCATCAACAAGGCTGTTGTGTGTTTGTATGTGTGTGACACTTGTTAAAAGACATGTTTGGGTGGGTGTGTGGAGGGGGAAAGTGGGGTGGTGGTGTTAGGGAAGGATATGTAGGTCGCACAGTGATTTGGGTCAAAAGCATCCAGAGATTAACCTTTCCCCCCTTGTCTCCTCTGCTATCTTCACAGCGTCACATGTGCTGCATGTGTGCATGTATGTGTGTGTGCAGGTGGACTGCAACCGATGCTTCTCTGACTCCTATGATCACAGTTCAAGGTTAAACTAGGAAACCGATGGGACACAGAAAAGGTGAGAGGAAGAGGTGAAGACTTCAGCGAGAAAATATGACAGAGGAGGATAAATAAGAGGCAGAGAGACAGATGATTGGAAACAGAGTGAGAGACTCTTCTTGCCTCTATAGCTACTGCATTGTAAATAGAGGCTAAAAATAGAAAGGAACAGGCAGAGCTCCTCTGACCAGCTGAGAGTGGAGACTAAGAAAGAAAGAAGCAGCTCCTAGTCGCTAAACGGAGGAGGAGATGCTGCTGAGGATAATAAATGCCAGATGCTGACAGATGATGTTTGAGCTTTTACAACCGGCTGATCTGTTGGGCACATCAATGAGCTCTGAAGTGGCTGGGACCAGTCCAGCTCATATCGCACCACAGCGGCCCTGTCTGCATGGGGAAAAACATCCAATCAATGCAATCTGATCGATGTAGAACTGGACTGGATGGAATTCATGTTTGCCCGTATGTCTGTGGGCGTGAGTATGTGAGATACCAACGGGGTGGAAACAGATGCAGGAGCAGGGGTGGAACCAGAGGGGCATCCAGAGGTGGAACAACCCAACCCACCCTGACGACAGATGAGCACAAAGGAATGCAAAACAACCCTGAAGAACTACAAAGACACAAAGATGAAATATTGGGAGGAAAAGCAGCTGTAATAGATGCTAAATAAACACAAAGAGATGCAAACGATCCCACAGGGTCGCGAAACACCCGCTAAGAGACGCAGTACCAAGATATGCAAAATGACAACAGAGATGATCCACAACAAAACGAATACTGCTGGGTGGAAAAATGACCACAAAAGGGATGGAAACGCCACAATAAAGAGCTGAATCACACTAACAAGCTATGATAAGATACAAAAATAGCACCAAAGGAGTCAAACAACTGCAGAGATGCAAAACGCCTACAGGGAGATGCAACACAAATAGAAACAACTAAACTCCAACGGATAAGAAAGAGGCTATAAAAGGATGCAAAACCGATGCAAAATGACCACCAAGACATGCAAAACAACCACAAAAATGCAAAAGAACTCCAGAAAGACGAAAAAAAGCCCACAAGTAAATACAAAATAACTACAAAGAGCTAAATCACAACCAACTCGATAAACTATGAAGAGATGCAAACAAACAGATGCAAGGTGGCCACCAAGAAATGCAAAACAACCACAGAGATACACAAAATAACCACAAAGGGATGCAAAACAACCACAAAAGACTCAAAACAAGCACAGAAACATGTAAAACCAATACTGAAAACACATCACAACCACAAAGACACGCAAAACACCCACAAAGAGACATAAATCAACCACAAAGGGACATGAAACAACCAGTAAGAGACATAAAATAACCACAAAGAAACGTTCAGCAACTACAAAGGGACGCAAAACGACCACAAAGAGACACGAAAGAACCACAAAGAGACGTAAAGCAACCATGAAGAAACTCAAATCAAATATCATTATAAAAGAAAATGACCTCAAAAAGATAGAAACAACAAGGTGATGCAAAAGACTTGCAAAAACGACCACAAGGAAACACTAAACGAAGGCGGTAAAATAAACCCTAAATGAAACATCACCTTTAGGTCTGGGTGTCTCTTAGTATCTAGGTGTGGTGGGGAGTCAGTTACATGTTTGTGTTCAGGGAGCGATTTTCTCATAGTGTACGCATCAATCTGTGATATTTGGAGTAACAAAGAGCTGCTATTTATTCTTATTTCATACTGGAACATTCATATTCATTAGGTTCCTATTCATTTATTACACAGAACCATGTTCAGGGCATTACTGGATTAGAAAAAAAAAAAACTTTTCAGTCACAAACTAGAAGAATCATGTCTCCTAAAACAGGGTCAGAGGAGGCCAGAGGAGGAGAAAGAGACAGATAGCTGAGGAGGAGGAAGTGCAGAGGAGAAATCTAAGTTTTATGTAACATTCGTGGGTTCCATATGGCCTGGTACCAGGAGGGGGGCTGAAAGTATGAAACGGTCCAGCCGGATTGTTGCACTTTGTGGAGCTAAAATAAACTAGTGATGATAGAGCTGCGCGGAGAGCCTCGATAAATTACAGCAGATGATCATTCCGAGGTCAATTTGACCTCCATGTTTTATGCGAAATGACTTGTGGCTCCAGAATCTCCTGGATGATTGTATAATGATCATCTCTTACCTCACTGATGCGCCGGTGGAGGCTGTTGCTCTTTCTCCAAGTCTGACCGGTTTGCAGTTAAACCGGAGAGGGACGCCGCTGGACCGACACACCGGATTTTAATTTCCTGGCTGCTCAAAAAAAAAACAAAAAAACAAAATCACAGCTCACTTTACGGTTCTTCACGGGGAGGCGGTGCGGACTGTCGGTATCCACCGGTAAAGATCAAGGATAAAATCCGCAGTCTCCGGAGTGAAAAAACAGACGATGACGAGCAGTCTGAGGCTGTCTGCTGGAGCTGGTGGAGTCTCTCGTTGCCCGGTAGCCGGTAGTCCGGTTGGCTGCTGCTGCTGCTGCTGAATGAACCGGGAGGGAGGAGGGAGGAGAAGTTAACGAACTGGTCCGGTGCGCGCTCCGCCGTTCACTGGCCGCTGCTCTGCTGGGATCCTCCTATATGAGCGACCGTGCGTGTGCGTGCGTGCGTGCGTGCGTGCGTGTGTGTTAGAGAGAGAGAGCGAGTGTGTGTGTGTGTGTACGTGTGTGGGTTCAGAGAGTTGTCCAGGCGAGCAGGTACAGTCATGTAAGGAAAGACTTCCACCCGTGCGTGTGCGTGTGCGCGTGCGTGTGTAGACCCTCTTTTTTTTTGCCCTCATTGCTAGATTCTGGATTTCTGCCCTAATATGGCCACTTATAGCTCTATCCACAGTGGGCAGATTTAGGTTTCCATTCAGAGAGGGGAAATAAATCACATATTTGGGTTTGTTGTATGTGACATTTAAGAAAAGCTGAGCCGAGAAGAGCTGCAGCGTGTTTCTGCAGTTTAATAGCTCAATTCAATACAGTTTTATGTGCACTGCTTTAAAAATTGAAGGGAACGCTTCATTCTCACCTTGTTTTGTTTCAAATAAATTACATAGTGTGCATAACCTGCCAGTCAAAAGTCTGGACACACCTTCTCATTTAATGGTTTTTCTTTATTTTCATGACTATTTACATTATAGATTGGCCACCAAGAAATGCAAAACAACCACAAAGAGCCACAAAATAACCACAAAGAGCCACAAAATAACCTCAGAGAGACACACAAAATAACCACAAAGAGCAACAAAATAGCCACAAAGAGCAACAAAATAACCACAAAGACGAGTAAAACCAATACCGAAAACACATCACAACCACAAAGAGATGCAAAATGACCACAGAGACTTAAATCAACCATGAAGAGATGCAAAATAACCACAAAGAGACATACGTTTTTGTTTCTGCGTAGTTTTTATTTACTTTCATGACTATTTATGTTGTAGGTTCTCACTGAAGACGTCAACACTATGAATGAACACACATGGAATTATGTAGTAAACAAAGTGTGTAATAAGTCAAAACACGTTTTATGTCTTAGAGTCTTCAAATGATTCAATGTGAATTAAAAATGGCCAATAATGACTCAAAATATGTCCAAAACTAGTCAGAAATTCCCAAAACATGTTAAAAAATTATACAAAATTAATCAAAATATGTCAAAAAATGTGTTAATTTGTAAAACAACTTTGTTAATGACTCTCAGTAACATAGTACTAAATCAGTTGTCCTCTACACTGTAGTACTTGTGTTTTTTAGTTTAGTCTTTTTAAATTGAGCTTATATTTATTCTTGATTTGTTATAGTATTAGCACTTTTATTTCTGCACTGTGAAATGGACGAGAGAAACGTCACTGTGTTTAACTGAACGACAATAAAGCTTGAGCCATAACACATAATAAAGCCGTCCTATCACAGAAATTAATTTCAAACTAAATACAACCAACACAACAACAACAAAACATCCTTAATTTAAATAAAAACAAATGTGAGGGAACCGAAAAAATTGAAGTTTAAAATATATTTATAAATAAAAAAATAATCTTAATTAAGAAAATGTAATTAATTAAATACATCTTCTGTCATCAGCCAAATTAGCTTTTCCTTATAAATGCTTTATAAAAAAAAAAACATTTATGCTACTGATGTTCTTATGTGTGTCAAAGTTCCCAGCTAAAGAAAAATAACAAAAACACAGGCCCAGTTCCCGGTCCAGTCCACCCACACCCATATCATAATTCAGACATTTCTGGAGCAGGTCTGCCACCCATAAAGGAGATGTTCTGAATCCTCTACCTCCTTCCTGCACTCCAAACACTCCCTGCTGTACTTGTTTTTACTAATTTGGTCCAAGATGATGCCCTTGAACACCGTCTGTGTCTGATTTTATGGTCGGTCTGTGATGTGCGATGATAGCCAAGGTGCAGATGGATATTTTGTTGTTTTCCTTTTGTTCTTCTTGATGGTTTATATGCTTTTTTGGCTTTTGGCAGATTCACATCTTGTATTATATGCTGCTCATTTAATAAGGGGGTATCTTCTTAAAGATCGGAGGTGTAGTATGATTTGAGTCTATGATGCAGTTAATTAGAGTATTATGATCTGTATTTAATCACTTCATGATTGATTAGTCTTAAGAAATGTCCTTGTGACTGAAATATGTACTTTTTAATAAATCAGTGCAGGCAGCTTTCTATATGCTCCGATATTTTCATTTTCAGAGAACTTACTGGACAGAATGAAGTAAAGCGACGCCCCCATGAAGCCGACAGACTCTATTTTTGCCTTGCATTTCTATTTCTGTGTCTTTATCATAATGGATCATGTGTGAAATGAGGCTATTATTGATGTATGATTCATGCATGAGAGTGATTCATCACTGATTCACTTTAGAAAAGATATCTGCACGTTGTTCTTGCTATCACTACTGAACCACCGTGCCGCAATATCGTAAACTTCACTTGCTTTAACTCAAAGATCAGAAATAAAAACACACTTTCCTAATGCCAACACAAGCATAAAATATTTTACACTGTTTTTTTTAGAGGGGGAAACCTTTAACGGATCATTAAAATACCATATAAATCTCTCTCCACGTCTACATGGCGCACAATTGCTTAAGTTTTCTATAAAAAAATCTCGATGCAAACACATGCACATGCACAATTCATTAGTCCAGCAGCACACAGGTCCTTCATTTCCATCTGGTCAGGTGGCCCATTGAGAAGGAAAATGCTCGATTCAACAACCTGCACAGAAGAATGGATGATAGATGCAGTTTGCTGGATTCAACATATTAATAGGGAATGGAAAAGGCTAAAATTAGAAGAGACTGCATTTCGTGCTCTCTACTGGAAATTCAAGATGGACGCATTTGAAAGAGTTAAAATAAATTAGCAGCAGATAGAATACAAACTTATAAACTTGCAGTTTAAATGAGAGCACTGAAAGGAGGTAAAGCATCACTTTAACTGTATTCACTAAGTGTGAGATTAAATGGAAACTCTAAGGGAAGTTGTTGCACAAGTTAAAGTAAAATGCTAAACAAGAAAAGCCCTCAGAGAGCGCAGTCCTCCTCCAAGGCTGCTCATTCCCCCATTACAGCATTACAGAATGTGTCCATTTAGTATAGATGTACCTACAAACAAAGTACAGGCGTGTGTTATGCATGTGTACGTTATGTACGGATTCCGAATCACGTGACCTAAATTTGTAGCGGGTGGTGGGAATCGATGGGACTCAGAAACACCCCCACAATTTAATCAGTTTTTCCTTGTAAAATGTAGGACGGATAAGTCCTGATAAATCCGCAGTGGTCGATTTATAGTGGGATCGTAATCGTGATCGTCATCAGGTAGCTGATGTAGTGTTCACTTGTTGTCATGGTTACAGTGACGCCATGCCGCTATCTCGCAATGATACGGAGGTCTTTAGCACATTCGTGGATCAGACTATAAGGCGCGTCACTGCCAAAATCTAATCAGTTGGTCCTAGGACTGGCCCGAATAGTGGTTTCTGGCCTCCGAATATTCGGGCCCTATTAAAGACGAATATCCGGATATTCGTTCCGCCCCGTAGTCGGATCCGTTCGTCTGGTCTCCCGGGTCCACATTTTGCCCTCGTTTAGTTTTTAGTAAACTGAAGAATTCCCAAACACTGATCTTCAGCATCTTGTCTTGTGTTTATGCAACGAAGTGAAGCGTGACTTCAGAGTCGGCAGCCACCCGGCTATTCGGGTGGTGTTTACAAACACCAATGGAGGAGCCGAAATGAGCCGAAGAACACGGCGGGACGAGCCGAAAAGGGCCGAAGGCGCAGGGAAGAGACGAGCTCTGAATATTTTCGTCAGGGGGAAGGAGGGGGTGATCGACATATGTGTATATATTATAGACGTGTATATGTTTGTGATCACATGACGAGATGAGCCGATGTGGGCCGAAGGCGGCGGGAAGACAGTAACGCTGCATATTCTTTCCGCCCGGTGACGTCCGATGATGGGGGGAGGAGGGGGGCGAATATTCGGATACCAAATTAATATCCGGATAGTGCCGTAGCGAACGAATATTCGGGATATCCGGGTCCAGCCCGAGTTGGTCCTTGTGTCATTTCTGACCTTCCCTAAAAATTTCATCCAAATCTGTGAGTCCATTTTTGAGTAATGTTGCCCACAGACGGAATAACAGACGAACAGACGGACAAACGTACGCCGATCGTCACATAACTCTGCCGTGTTCCTCGGTGGAGTGAAAAATAGCTGAGCACATTGGTTCAATGTCCAGACTAAAACAGCCTTTTTGTCTCCTAAAAAACCTGTTGCTGTTTTCTTGAACTCAGCCAGGAAGACGAAAAAGAAAGCAACACCAGCAGTGCTTTGACAACTGTAGACACTTTGGTAAATCTCAAAGAATGTTGGACTTCTGGTTGTTTGTGAAAAAAGCCATAAGGGAAAACTTTCTGTTGCTGAAGTTGTTGCTTGCAATAAGCGATGCGCTCGAAATGAAAAGAAGCAGCCGCAGCAGTGAAGCAGTGTTTAGTTTCTTCTTCACTGGTTTTCTGGCTTCCCTGTGTGTTCTTCACACATGCCCAGCTGGACAGTTACCCAATTTGGTGTTTTGCTGCGGACGGAGATATTTGCAGAAACAGGCTGAAACTCCTGGGGTGGACATGTGTCGTTTTATGAGAAAAACACCTCAGCATGAGTGGAATCCAAGTGCCAATTAAAGTGTAACTGCGTGATGATGAATGAAGTGTCTGTTTAGGTGTAATCCCTGAATGTAGTTGAAGTGTCGGTTAGAATATAAGCATCGAGTTAAGATAGATTTGGTGGAACTTTAAGCACCGAAAGGCATTAAAGTGTATTTGGGGTTAAGCTGAGCTGAATCACCTCCTGATATCTGAAGTCACACCCTGTCGGAGCTCAATCTGCTTTCAGACTCTGTCTCACGCTGAACTTAGTGTAGCCTTCATTACGTTGACTTTATTAAACAGCTGCAGCATCACAGCAGCAGGATTCACAGGCTTTGAGCCCTTAAACACAGGTGACACAGCAGCAGTCACTTCATTAATTATTCACATCTTCTGACAGGTTACTGTCATCCAGCGTAGCCTTATTAACCTCAGGGCTTCTCTAAAAGCAAACAGCTGAGCTGGTGTGCACAAATTCATCGTTTTCACCGTGAAATCAGCGAGAACAAAAGTCATCAAGAATTTTCTAAAAGACCTGAGGATTTCCAGTGTAGCTTAGCATAATGTATGGAATTTAGTTGTGCGTTTTAGATAATACCACACAATAGTGTGTCTTTTGTTGCTTTAAAGATAATTTAAAGAATGAAAATATACAAATACGACCAGCTATAATCCACTTTTACACCAATCACTTCATTATTTCGTATTTCTATGTTGCGTACAGGTGTTTTAGTGCTACAAATACGTAAAAATGTCAGAAAAATGTTCTAAATTTGGTTTTATGGCGCCTTAGCATAGTATACTCCTTAGAAATGGCAGCTGATTGACAAATAGGTTGAATGTTGGATATTTGGAGTTATTTTCTTAATATATTAATCAATAAGGTAAAGTGAAATAGTTGTAATAAAGAATTAAAGAGGTCTGTTTTCAGCTGGAGGTACTGAGTGTCAATATGAGTGTTACAAGTAATCAGGTCTCAGTGATATGAATGGATTATTTTCAGAAGGTACATCCAGGTGACATGGAAAACTTTACAATAGAAGTCTCTTTAGATCAAATATGTAAGATATCTGTCGATTAGTTCTTTAAAATTGCAACAGTATTTTAGTTGAATGTTTTGTCCTGATGGTGAAAATCAGTCAGAAGTGAGGCTTCAGTGGCGGATCCATGTATCCTGTGTTCAGATTTTACATTCAGAGTTCAGCAGCAGTCATAGCAGATATCCACTGCCAGCTATCTGCTCTTCAGATAAAAGTCCGACCCAGACTGCTCTCCTGGGCCGCTCTCTGTTCCCGCTATGATAACATCACGAAACCGTAATTGACTTTCAGCCCCGGAGTTGTGCCAGAACTGGCCATCAAAAAAAAAGAAAATCCAGTGTGTGCTGAATCAGCAGATGTGAGGACGTTGGCACCATCTGTCAGCGGATGTCTTGTAACATGAGACGGGAGCCGGGGCTCAAATGTGGAGATGATGGTGTCCGCTGAAAGGCTGCTTAATGCTCAGATTGATGCGATGACAAGTCGAACAGGAAGACAGAGCTGGATGAGAGGACCAGTAGCTCCGGTTCTCCTGAAAACACCTTTACAGCTCGCTGTTTAACACGCTACATGTTGTTTGTTCAGTCTGCTCTAAAATCAGAGTAAAACTACAGTCAGCACTGAGTCTCTGCTGGTTGCCTGGCAACTGCTCCCAGTCAAGAAGTAGTTCGACACAAAATCTCCAGGAAAACTGTGAACTGTCCTTTTTACACTTCTGCTTTTTTTCCCCCAAGCAAATTAAGCAAGCGTGTCAATTAGAGCTCTTTAGAGATGCTGTTGGTTGATTTGTGTTACTCATGCGCTGTAACAGCCACGATGTTGGCCAGCGAACCGGCTGCTGGTGGTAGCTTCACCTTCTTATTACAAACACAAAACTGAACTCCAGTACTGAAATAGAAGCAAATACATGTTCTCAAATACTTTGCCTCAGTAT
The DNA here is from genome assembly GCF_021347895.1 of Acanthochromis polyacanthus. Taxonomy (NCBI): domain Eukaryota; kingdom Metazoa; phylum Chordata; class Actinopteri; family Pomacentridae; genus Acanthochromis; species Acanthochromis polyacanthus. The sequence continues at coordinate 1,783,220 of NC_067133.1, read as the reverse complement.
TATCTCTACTTATTTGTATTTTACTTAAGAATTTTCATGTCATGGTGCTTTCTTCTTCTACTCCACTATATTCTGGATGCAAAAGGCTCAGTTACTGTTAAAGCTAGTTTGCAGAAACAGATTAATGATATGAAATATGAAGCAGCTTGTAAATGATGCTGTTTGTGTAGATTGTTACCCAGAAATATATAAAGAAATTAAAGTTAGCACCAGCTGCAACATTAAAGAATTAAAGCTGTGTGCAAGCTAAAGTAACAATTATTAGGTACTCTTCAAGTGTAATTTGTTTTAGTCCAATCACAGCCGTAATACTAAACAAATCCTAAAAAAAGTCATGAGTGTTGGATCATTTTGGTAGAATTTAATTTTGTTTGTTTTTCTTGTGAACAAAAAAAAAGAAGCAATTTCTGTTGTGTTTTATTTAGGCAAATTACTTCGATTAGTCTTCCACCAGCGTCTAAATCTTAGCAGGAATAGAAATAAGAGTGTTTCCTGACAAATGAGTCCGTCTCTTTACACAAACGTATGATTCAAGCAAACCTTAAAGGCATTAGAGGAGATTTAATTTCCTACGACTTTGAACGTAGCATGCGCATGCGCACATACAACCTCTCCCTCACCCCCCTCTAACCTCCCCCCTCTTAACATTTACGAAGAAACGCCCCCCTCCAGAAACTTGCGTAGGACTCGTGAAGTTGTCTTTTACGGCTGGGTCCCCCTGGATCTTTATCTGCCATTATGTAAAAAAAGATGCGCAAAACAAGTCGCCAGCTAACTACGAAGCTATACCAAAGCAACACATACAGAAAACACGTAAGTCCAAGGCGTACGTAATGTACGTAAGTAGGCCTGAGCCGGAAGATTTTTGATTGACAGGAAAGGGAGCAAACCAAACGCCTCGGTCCGACCGCTTTGATTGGCTGATGTTTTTCAGGTCCTGCCATGTCCCCAGTTATTTTTTATTTTATTTTTTTATTCTTTTAGAGACCATACATACAAGTCCACTAAAGGTCAGTATATTCATTTTATGTGAATCAGACAAATTAAACAACAAAAAAAAACATCCTCCATAATGCCTTTAACTCTCTCTACATTGTCACCAGCTGACAACTCAGCACTGATGGTAAAATCAGGATTCACTTAAATCCAGGAGGACGTATGGCTCCTGTTAGGGAATGTCTTGTCAGTGTCGCATATTAGTACTAAAGTTGCCAGAGATGCAGCTTTCAGTGATGGACAGACTTTTTGCATCTGATTAGGATGTTATCACACTTATTATCAGTGCACGTCATTCCTGTGCATATTGACAGGCAGAGACTTGATCCATCTTCCTTTGGCTCCGAAGCCTCTAATCATCCAATTTAATGGCATCGGAGCTGTGTTTTATTATTTTATTGCTTAAAAAGAGGAACAAAAGTCCACTTTTGGAGGCTGGAGGAGATAGAACTCAGCAGAATTTCACATATTGAACCATAAATATGTGAAAATGAGGCTTTAGTTAAAAAAATAAAACTTGTTTTTTTTTAACTAAAGCCTAATTTTTGTAAGACACCACAGTTATTTTTAGGTTTAGGTTAAAATACACACTCTTGCTACGTTTACCAGATGTTACAAAGCTCCATTTTGTCCAACACTTATACCTTATATGTATGGGAATGATGCACACAGATTAACAGGCCATTTAGTGGGAACATAATGTCCAAATTGTGCAATTTCTTTTGATATGTCCTTCACTTAGACATGTATCATGTCTGTGCAGGTACGTTCTACAGAGAAGCCTCCTCACTCTTTGAATATTAACAAAAAAATGATACAAATTGAAGGATTGAACAGTTTTAAAACTCTTATGATTCTGGTGTGAAGCTTCAGACTTTTATCTCGATGCGGGTACACCGACGCAACAAACAGTCACACCACCTGGCACTTGGATAAACTAAGACTAGTGTTTAAAAAAAAAACCAAAACGAATGACCTAGTTTACTCACATTTCTGTATTTTTTATGACGGGAAGGAGCCTGGTGGCAGCCCCCATCCCCGCCACCGCTGCTCCATCATGCTCAGATTCACACCCAGCCATGTAAGATGTCGTCCCAAGACACTGATCTGGTTTCACTCCATCAATTCCTTCTCCCACTGAGGGATTCAGCAGTTCCACCTCCAGTTTTCAAGCTAGTGAACAGTGTCTGGCGCTTTCAGCTAATCAGCAGTCAGACTGCACTTTAGTCTCAACTAATTGCATCATTACTGTAGTCCGATAGTGATTTAGTCTTTTTTTTTTTTTAACTAAACAGATGTGGTTTTCTTTGCTTAAGGTGAGATTTTTCCAGCATGAACTGAGCTTCCATGTAATTCTTCATTTATGCTGCACTGAGTAAATCCAGGAGGGAAATAAGCCCTCCCCCTACTTTAACAGATTCACTTTACAGGCTCCATTAAGAGCTGTGAGCGTCTCGGGGAGTGGTGATACCAGGATGCCAGCTAGATGGAATTAGTCCCCTTCACCTCTCAGGGTCACGGTCCGCCACTCTTTAAAGTCCCCTCGGAAAGAAGAAAATCCATTTCAACTGGACGAAAGATGATTTCCTGTACCTGCTGCCACTGAGCTGCCGGAGCCAAAGTGCATGCTGGGAGCAGAGGTGATCAGCCACTTACACGGGAGGTGTGAAATGACCAGGAAATTGGCTGTCTCACTATCCTAGAAAAACCTTGAAGACTAGTTTTTTTCCTCTTGACACTCTATTGATTCCCCAGAGCAGAAGGCAGAAGGTCAAATAAAGAGCTCCGCTGCTGCTGCTCCGGGCCGTGCACTTTCATTCACCGCATGTGAGCAGAAAGGAAACAGCCCCGAGGGTTACATTAAAATACTGAATTCACAAATTCATGCTTTCAACAACTGAAATCTTTTCGGTAGCTGGTTGATTATTGGCCAAGTCCAAACTCCTGTGTTAAGATTTTGCTGTTCAGAGTTCAACCCAGAGTAAATGTCACGTTTTCATTTTGATAATCTGTGAAGGAATCCATTTTAATATTTTGGGATCAGGTGCTTGTGGATGCATTATTCTGTTGTAGTTCAAATAGGAAAGAGGATTGTGTGCCTTCACTTGGGCCAAAGGTTTTGAGGAGCAGCTGAACATAGCTTCTCCAAAGCCAACTTTCATGCAAATCTAGTAATGTTCTTAACCCGTTGCGCTTCAGTGTCCTGCCCGCGGTACACTTTGAGATCTGCATAAGCAATTTGCTAAATGTCTGAAACTGCAAAAGCGATTATACAAACACTATACACCAATGGAAAGCTTAGATTCTCATGAATCCGCCGGTATAAACCACTTTCAGATGTGATTACCACAGCGGGTAATATAAACACATTTGTCCGACAAACAACGAATATCCATCCATCCATTCTCTATACACGGCTTCAACGTACACAGCGCGACTCACATTTCCGGGTTCATTATTACACACAGACGAAAATATTCCACAAAAAACGGCCATAATCCAACCTTGGACATCCAGACGACACAAGCCAGTAAAATATTTTGTCCAAAACATGTCCTGAAGTCTGTATATAATCCACGAATAGGTCGTTTTCAAGGAAATGCACCTCGCAATGCGCGTCCAATATTCCCTGTATTTCTCGTCATATTTTTATTTACAAATAGAATATTAGCGATTTTTTTTGTACTGAAAATGGCTGGAATTGACTGCAGCTTAAAGGGCTACCTGATTTTGTTGACATAAAATACTGGTGACTTTCTGTGTGCAGCTAATCTACTTTGGAGCCTCAACATTATAACCACCTAACTAATTTAGTATTAAAGCTTCACACCATTAGAACATGGATATAGCACCTCTGGGGTTGTCTTGTGGTTGGCAGAAGATCCTTTGGGCCCTGTGGCTTGCAGAAGAAGGTCTCCAGAATTGGGCTAATTCCTGTGCGTCCCACAAATGCTCGATCGGATGGGAACCTCGAGAGTTTGGAGGTTCGGTCAGTTTTTGTAGTGGGCAGGGTGCGATGTCCTGCTGCCATCAGGTCTTAGGTCTGCAACATTTTAGAATTGTACATGTCCAAGTAACATCGACACAAATACCAGGACCCAAGGTTTCCCAACAGAACACTGAATTGTAATAAGATGATCAATTTTCCTCACTTTACCTACATCAAGCTTAAATCTGTTTGTTTTACATCGAGGCAGAGGCTGTCTAAAAAAGACAGACGTAGCATCCACATCTGTAAAATGAAGCCCATGCAGAAGTGCTTTAGACTTAGACTTTATTGTCCCTGTGGGGAGATTATTTTCCACAGCACCACTCTGTTTGATTTACATTAGCAGGACAGTACAAAAACAAAACAAAAACACATTCTACAAAAACACAGTTCAACATGTAAGTGTAGCTTTCACTCTGATCAGATAAACTTTGCCTTTTGTTAAGGATTGCTGTAATAGATGGCATCGTGTTGTTTAATTCTGTGAGGTTTGGTCTGGAAAGGCCGATTATTTTGGAGGCTGTGGTGGTTATCGTGATGAAATTTTATGGTTTGGAAGCAGAAGCCGGTTCTTTTCCAGTTGCTAGTTTGGGGTTAGATTCGGTTGTTAAGCTGCAGGTTCGAGGGTTCAGAGGTTTTATTTGTGGTATTTTGGCAAACGGCAGGTGTCTACTTGGATCAGATGTTTTGCAAATTATGTTGTATTGTGCATTTTTTAGTGTTAACTTGAATTCCTTCCAACAGCCAACAGAGGGCGACTCCACTGGCTTTAAAAAACTCCAATTCTGTATAAGTGTACAAGATAACGACCTGATCTTCAACTTGATTTGTTACCACAGTTAACATTTTCCAAATAGGTTTATGGTCTCAGTTGCTAGTTTGAAGTCTCCTTAAATACAATATGATGTTTATTTAGGGAATTATGGTACAATTTAGAGTACAACTGACGACATAGCAGGGCGTGTTTAAGGGTGTGGCTACCTTCTCAATGACAGTATAGGTGCTCACACTTTCCACAAGTTCACCCCTCGCATATTATGTCAAAAATCAGGTCACCGACAGCCATATTCCAAACTCAGGGGTTCAAAATGGTAGTCCACAAACCAATCGGTGACGTCCAAGTTGGAATGGAGCCTATCCCAGCTGATTTAGAGCTAAAGGCACTGTCCACCCAGTTCATCAACTCACCAACACAGAGAGACAAACAACCCAGCACATGTAGGCTCACATATCAAATCAAATCAAACTTTATTTATATAGCACTTTTCATCCATTTAAAATGCAACACAAAGTGCTTCACAAAATAAAATAATACAACAACAGAGAGAATAAAAACATAACAACAGAGAGAATAAAAACATAACATATGTACAAATCTGATCAGTATTTTCTTGTTGTATGCAGTCATGATGCCTAAAATTTATCACGTGATTGAATGCTGATTTTAGCATTCGGCTGTGAGCACATTTTTGCTTCAGTACAGCTCTTCTAAGCTGCTGAAATGTCTGTAGCCTCTTAGTTCTGTCCTGTGCTGCCATTTGTTGTGTTTTTCCCTTGCTAAACAGAACCGAACAGGTACAGAGGCAGAGCAAAAACCTCTCTCCACACAGAAAACTCTAGAAACACCTCCCGATATCAGGCATTTGATGGCTGTTTGTAATCCAGGATGTATCTACTCTTTCACCCGTTTCCCATTAATCTGATGTCATTTATGGTGTGACATATTAGATGAATGCTCTCAGCCGGTAGAGAGAGTCCGGATTAGATTAGATTACAGCTCTTTGTGTGAATGCACATGCTGCTCTGAGATTGCATACCATGTTCCTCTGGATGTGTGTATTGGTATTGGACGTCCTTTAGCAGATTACTGATGCTCCATTAGAGAAGGTTCAGACTCACAGCTGATCGTAGCCTTTAAACCAAACACACATCCAGAGATGATTTTAAAATTTACACGTATTTAATCATGACAAATACAGCAAACCAACAGAAGTGAAACTAATGTATGAGTACAATTATCCTTTGTTTACATTACTCTTAAGTGCATTTATCAGCACTAGAAAAAGACTTTTCACCGTGCTGTCTTCAGTATTAGAGAACCAAATCAAATGGTAACTCCTTGCTAAAAGTATTATTTCCATCACAGGATGAAAACATCAGTGCAGGACCCAAAACAGAAGATTGTCCAGAGCGTCACACTACCTCCATCCGTGCATTCTGCTGTCAAATCTTCCCCAGGTAAATGGTGCACGCACTTAGTCGTCCACATGATGTCAAAGAAAACGTGAAGATGTGCATCAGTGACCGTCAATCATACGGTCAAGGGTTTATCGAAATTATCACTGTTCACCCTCAAGAAGACACAAAAGTCAACGCTAAGGCCCTGTTTACATGAGGACGCTTGCAGGTAAAAACGTCAAAATATTTCAACAAAACACCCTACCGTTTATACGAGGACGGCGTTTTGGGGGCTTAAAAACGCAAAAATTTGAAACCGGCCTCCAGAGTGGAAAAGTTGAAAACGCTCCGCCGTTACGTTTCCGTCTAAACAGCAAAACGCAAAACTTTGCCGGAAAAAAAAAACTTTGCCGAGATCTGACCACGTCGCGTACGTGATTACGTCACATACGTGCGCCGGTGCTTTGGTTTGCTGGCCGGTACAAAGAAGTAAACAAAGATGTCTGATTATTTCCATCCTTCGTACCTTCAACAACTCTGACAGCTCTATGTACACTACAGGAGTCGTACCAACAAACGTACAGAATCTGTACAGATTCCATTCATGAACAGAGACGGGTATGCAAACATTTACCACGGTGGAGATCCGAAAAGGGAGATAGTCTGCATGCGCGTAGACATGGCGGAGTTTTATCACAACGCGACCTAGCTGCCTGGCATGCATATCCAATCGAATTCCACACACTATAGAGTCACCGTATATACGCAGATTTCCTTCAAAACCGCTCGTCTAAAGTGAAATAAAAAGTGAAGACAAGACGCCACTTTTGCGTTTTCTGTTAAGATGGTCCTCGTATAAACGTAGCCTAAGTTTCTAAGACACACTGCTGAATAATTCTGGACGCATTTCACTCAAAAGCACGAATGTCAAACTCATGGACGCACTAAAAGAAAAGTCGGGGAGCGTCAGTGTTGTTAAGATTCATCCTCTGTAGAGCGTGAATGTCGTTGCCAAAATTCATGGCAATCTATCGAGTAGTTATGGATAGATTTCAGACTGGTTTGGTGTGATGAAGGGCTTCCCATGGCGGACAGGAGTCAGCATGGAAACTCTAACCGGCCTCGTAAACAGAAAGCTCTGATGCTCTGTGTGTTCATAGTTTGTGCTCCAGTAGCTCTTCACTGGGATCAGATCTCATGACCCAGCCTTCATTTCTTACAACACAGAGCTGTGGCCTTTCACCCTCTCTTCAGTCCACCGATTGCCCTTCCTTGGACTTCTTTTACCGGGTGCTAATCATTGCATCATGTTTCAGAGATCCTCTGACCTGGTCGTGTAACCATCACAATCTGGTTCTTGTCAAAGTCGCTCAGATCCTCCCATTCCCCGTTTTTTCTTCTTCCAACCCATCAGCCTCAAAGCCTGACTGCTCACTTGCTGCTCTGATACACCCTACCCATTTACAGATAAGATCAGAATCAGAAAAGCCTTTATTGCCAAGTGAGTAAGCACAAGGAATTGGACTTGATGTATAGAGATGTAGTACCTAACAACAACAACAGACAGTAACAGGATAAATATGCTGATCTAAATCTGAGAAATTCTAAATAAAAAAATGCTTCAAGTCTAAGTAGTACTGTGTAAAAGTAAGTGTAAACAAAGTACCGTGTAAAAAATAACAGAGTAATAAATTAAATACAACTTAAATTACATTATTGCACATTGTTATTAAGATGAGGTTGAAAAGTGTATATGTACTGAACTGATAATGACTGTTATTCACTTTACCATGAGTGGTTTCGGTATATAGCAGAAAGAGTGTTGGTATGACATAATTTTCTCCAATTCTCTGTACTGGCTCACTAGTTTTGTGTCCCAATGAGAACCGAGATTAAGAAATGTGATTTTTAGTGTTTTCTGTTATACTAGTCATCCTTAGACCCATGTCTGTCTTGGCATAAATGATCAGAAGAGGGCATATTATTCACTGAGAATATGACATATAAATCAACTGGGTTTTTTTAGCATAGTGTAAAGTGATGTAATGATATGATCAGAGCTAATGATTTACAGTTGGAAAAGTGTACTTATTGGCTTTGCTGAAAGAGAGCTGAAAGGATTGACAACAGGATGGATTGTTTATTAAAATGGAATCAGGCACAAATTTGTGAAAGTTTGAGCTTAATTTCTGTTCAGTTTGGTGGATCTGCTGTTGAGGATTATAAAGCAGCACTCACCGTTTTTCTCTCTCTGATGGAGCGTACACAAAAGAAGAAACCAGCGACAGTCTGGCAACCAAAGAACAAGTAACATCAATAAAATTCTGCAACATATAGTGATGAGAGGGAAAATAAGAATTAGGTGGAACGAGTTCAACTAATCTCTGACGTGACATGACTGTAGTGTCTCTCAACAGGAGCAAGAACACCTTTAATGGACCTCTGACAGCTTCACCAAGTGTTCATCACAAGGAGCTAATGTTTTTGGCTTTGGCACACCAGAATGGAAGAGCAGCTCATCATTACAGGAAACAACAAACCCAAATTGCAACTCAAATGTCAGATGTGATTTCTGAAAAAGCTACGCCTTTGATCTATAAAGTGTATGATGTGTAAACTAAAATAAATGGAACGTGGGTGAACTGTCACTTTTGAAGCGTAGGCAAGCCGGTTTTACTCTGAAACATTCAGAGCAGGAAATACGCTGCATGTTACCTCGGCAACTGGAGCCCGAAATGTCCATTAACGACTAACTTTGTGCTGCAAAGCGATGAATGACGAGCGGATAGTCTTTATCATTATTCAGATCTCACTCTGGCCTGGTGATGGGACACAGAGACGTATTGTGTGACCGTTCTGGAGCTGTTTCTGATTGAATATGGGTGTTTCTTCAGGAAAAGAATTAAAAAGAGAACATCCCAGGGCTTGGGAATTTAATTAGTAAGCTTTAGAGGTGTCAGTGGATGGATTTTGTTAAATTTGAACAGACCTAGACGAGCCGTTTCCCCTTGTTTTAGGTCCTTATGCTAAGCTAAGCTAACAAGCTGTCGATTGCAGCCTCACATACAGACATGAAAGGGAGATTTATTTACTTAAAAGTTTTTTTTTTTGGCCATATTTGACAGATTAAGTTGAGAGGCAGACGGTAAAGTAGGGGGAAGACCTGCAGCAAAGGGCCATGAGCTGGAATCGAACCCAGGCCACTGGGAAAGTTAAGGAAACTAGCCACTGTTTATGGATCAACTGCTCAACCAGTACAAATATCTGGGCACCAATGAAAGTGGCATTGTTCTTGGATTGTGACTCTCTGCAAGAAAGTACTTCCCAAAACATAATATGAAATAGAGAAGCACCGTAAAATCACACTATCCAGGTGTTTTGTTGTTATTGTTGCCTTTTCTTCAAATGTGACGAATCATTATTCCATAAAAATACCCTCTCCTTTTTGGAAAAAACACCTTTCTTCATCTCATTTTCTTTGCAGTACTTCAGTCTTCTTTGGGCATTAATATCTGCTCTTTCACGCTTGTGACTGATTGAGTTACCTGCCAGTTTTCAGTGGTTAACGCTGAACTTGCGTGCAAAGAGGTGGAGCTCGTTTAAAGCTGATAAACACACTCAGATGTGAGCGGTGATGTGTGCAGCAGCAGCAGCACTTAGAGACAGGGTCTTACTCAGCACTGATTATTAATTCATGACGCACGCCTCAGATGGAAGCTCACATCAGGAACCTCGGCTCACTGCAAAAAACATAACATCACTGCAAAAACAAAACAGAGTAACTGACCAGGACAGATAGACAGACGAGAAAAAGATAGACGGGATGCCAGGTGGGAAAGAGAGGATTCCTTTGGATCAGACTAGAAGAGAGCATGTCTGTTTCTGGTTCTGCTTCTAAAAGCTTCCACCAGGGAGTTTTCTATTCCAGTTCAAAGACTTTCTCATCTTTCCTCCACTCAAACTCCCCTGACCTCAACTCATATCTCACACAAAATTTTAAAAAGCAGACCGAGGCTTTGTCTGTTGTCTCTTTAACCCTCGTGTCGTCCTGCGGGTCAAAATTGACCCGTTTTAAAGTTTGAAAATGTGGGAAAAAAAAAATTTTTCACAGTGAAACTTCTGATGTCCACATTTTCAACATTTTTGGGAAATTCTTGAACATTTTTTGTGGAAACAATGAAATGTTAAAAATGTTTCTTTAAGAACATTCACAAAAAAATCAACCAAAATCCAGCAAAATTCACTGGATTTTGGTTGATTTTTTTGTGAATGTTCTTAAAGAAAATATTAGAAGTTTTACTGATAAATATGTAATCACTTTAGATATTTTTGAGATTTTTTTTGAAGATTTTTGCTCATTTTTTGAAAATATTTTTGAAAATTTTCTTGCCAAATGTGGGGGATTTTTTTTTTAAATAAAGCTTTTAGGGGAAACTTTTAAGGAATTATTAGAATTTTCTTCCCTGAAGGTTTTGCAAATTTTCTGAAATTTTTTTGCAGATTTTTTGGGATTTTTTTCAGCCAAAGAAACAATATTTTTTAATGCCGATAAATGAAGACAACAGGAGGCCAATATTCCAATCAGCTCAGTTAACCGAGTCTCACGGAGCAGGCAGCTGTTGATGTGTTTACAGTGTGCAAATGGAACCTTTATAAAAACAGATTAAATGCCTGTTTTGCCCATGCTCTGCCCCTCTCTGCCTCCTGCTGCTGCCATCATCTTGCCCCGCTCATCCCCCACCGGCCGCCATGCCCTGGTCTATTGTGTGGCCGGGTGTCTCTGTGTAATCCAGCGTGTCTCTTTGTGGCTGTACAGCATGTGGCTCAGCTGCACTTTGGCCCTAATGGACCCAGTCAATGGGGAGAATCGCTGCCCCGTTGTCTCTATCCAGGTCAAGTGTGCACGTATGTGTGTTTGCGTGTGTGCTTTGTGGAGTGTGTGCATTTTTTTTTGTTTGTTTTTTTTTTTTGGTTGTTTGCATGTGCGCTCGCTGGCAGAGTGGCACATTTGTGTGGAAAGATAAGCGTCTGTTTAATTTTAGACTCCCGTTCGGTTAGTTCAGGGCTTTTATTTTTAGCTGGATCCATTGTTGGGTGTGTGTGCGCTGTACATTTGGCTTTGCTTGAAGAACTACGTTCTACTTTTCATTTTTTCTGTTCCGAATGAAAGGAATTTGTATATTTGCACTTTATGGAAACTGAGTGACCCTGCAGCAGAAATGACTGTGTATAAGTCCTTTTTACTTTATGTTGCTCTAAAGCTCATATTTTTGATCCTTTTATCCTTGTCTGTAATTGATGTAACTGATTCAACATATTGCTAATAAATGGCCATCAAATACATCACCTATTTATCAACCTACCCGTCATAATTAAGATTTTAACCCTGAAAGACTCACTTATTAGTTTAAAATTATTAAAAAGTAGAGACTAGGGATGTCCGATATTGGCTTTTTTGCCGATAACCGAAATGCCGATATCGTCCGACTCTCAATTTCCGATACCGATATCAACCGATACCAATATATGTGGGCTATTTAACTAATTTTAGGTAACATCAGCCTGAAACTTTACACGTGTGAGTCTGTGTCTGAGTCCAGCCCTGATGACTTCCATGGGCCGATATACACTCGCTGTCAAAAGTTTTGAGACAGGTTCTAATTTATTTGAATGAGAAAGTGTCTCAAAGCTTTTGACAGGGGGTGTACATTCACAGTGATAGCGCCTCCTGATCAAGGCCATAGACTGAAACTACACCTGGTGGACATGCTTGGATGCGAGGACCCGACCAACGCTGCTTGTAGCTTTAATTATGAGTGGCTTCCTTCAGGTACAAACACGATGTGATCCGTTTGAAGCCCGACATGTCAGCCTCTTGAGGATAAACAGCTGTGAAGTGAGACAGAACCACAATGTGTGCAGCTTGTTATTAGTATAGAATGAGACAGCGTTGTGTAGACGGGAGACCGTACGACCCAGTGAAACATTTCCATGTCACATTCGATGCATGTTTAATGCGTGAGAAGGAGGACGACATGAATGAAGCCTGAACCGGTGTGACACAATGAAACGTTCTGTGGGTGCGCATTCGGACAGCCTGGCAGAGATATTTTGTCAGCCGTTTGCGACGTCTTATCGGCACGAAAGGAGGGACGGCCTTTTGAAAACTCATCCCTACTGGACCGGAGAGGCCGCTCAGCTGTTCTGATGGCGGTTCAAACACAGACATCTGCATCAGAGGGACGGACAGCGACTGCACGCGTCGCTAAAAGTTTGTTTTTGAGTGTGCTGGAGGGGGATGGAGTCTTGTCAGTGATGTCCCACACAAAGAAGATAAAGCTCCTAATGGCCTGGGTTTCTCTAATGGAACGCTGAGTTTTGTGTGTGTGTGTGTGTGTGTGTGCACGCATCAACAAAGCTGCATTCAAAGCATCTCTTATTCATGGCTGCATTACGGCGTTCAGGCCTGCTTTTTTTCCCCCCCTCATCTCTTTTTCTATTTACAGCTCCCTCTCTCCGTCAGCACACATGGGCATCCATTCACTTGCACCTTCTGTTTCCAGGCTGCAGAGCTGCACCCGTCGGCCCCATGCGCGTTGATGAAGGATCCGCTCGACTTCCTCATCGTGCACGTCATCCATCACATCACATCACATCACACCGCTGTGAAAATGAGCACAGGTACATTTCCTGTTGGCAGTTTTAGCACCATAAATACGGAGTAACGTCACGGGCCAAGGTCAAGAAACACTTTCTTCAATAACATTTATCTTTATTGGGGTTGTGACAAGATCAGATTCCTATTTGAGGATTATTGTAGCTGGAATAATTCATGATAACAATATTAATCAGAGTGCAATTTCTCTTTAGCTCTGTCTTTTGTCTCTTCTGATATGATAGAATAAGATAAGCCTTTATTGATCCCACAGTGGGGAAACTGGTAGAACAGCAAAGGGTATCATGCAAATATCTAAGAAATGTCAGTCAAAAATACAAAAATTAACCAAAACAATGCACAAGTACTTGTTGAAATTGTCAAAATTACTCTGGATGGAAATAATAATATTGCGCAGGTTCTTTCATGAGTAGAAATATTGATAGAGAAGTCTTAATACTGGATAAATTTGATCTACGTTGCAGAGATCTTTTTTGAATATCCACAAAATATTCGTAGTTCACGGCTTTAAATGTGTTGATATTTGTTTGCCGAAAGAATTCCACTCAAAATTCAAGAGTGTATGGAGGTGGAAAGAGAAAGTCTGTAAATATAACGTATCAGAAGTCCACAAAAAAAAGAACAAATACACTGAAGGAATTACGAAAAGGAAGCAAGATTAACAGAGAAAGCAAAGATCCATAAAGCCGACCTACGATGTTGAGCTTTCAACCAATTATTAATATGAATTAATATTAAATATTAATTCATATTCCACGTTTAATTCCATATATTCAGACTTTCATAATATATATTCAGTTTCATTATACATATTCTGACTTTCATTATGTGTATTCCAAGTTTCATTTCATATGTTCAGACTTTCATTCCATCCATTATATATGTATTATATATCCTGTTTATCATCAATACCAGCATATTATGACACTCATCTCCATAAATCTGTGTATTCATTTAGTGTATTTGCTATAACGTGGTACTTTCTGATATACTTCTACTTTAATTTACTATATCTTCATGCTTTTATGTCATTTTCTGCTTCACTTATAGAAAAATAACGGCATGTAAATGCAGCTTCATGTCATATTTCAGGTATCTATCAGCTGCTTTCTGGATTTCTTCCGTTTTTAATACGATCATCTGCCCTTTTACCGCTGTGACGAGCCAAAATATCTTCTCTAAACATGCTATTTCCATGATTTACAAACATCAGTCAGTGCACTGGTCATTTTAAAGCAAACACTAATGACATTGCTCTTTCTATTATTTTTAGAATGTCGTTTTCGTCCTTCCTGCCTGTTAACCCAGCCTTGTTTATGTCTAAATGTGTGGCGCCCTCTTCTGGTGAAAAGAGAGCAGCATTAAATAGATAGAAGAGAATAGAATATCCTTGATTTGTCCCCTAAGGAGACCTCTGTAATGTCACATCAGCAAAGTGACAAAAGAAAATCAAAAAAACACACAACTGTAAATTAAAGAGGTCAAGTAGACACATTAGAGCACAAATGTAAGAATATTTACACAAATTAATTGTACTTTGTTTGTGTATAGAAATCCAAAGGGAATGATTAAAGAGAAAACTAAATAGTAAAAAAAAATGAAGCGTCTTCCTCCTACTACAAGCTGATTAAAGCCCTAAAACCTGATAGAGGTTAGAGATCATCACCTTATGTTGACATTTCTGCTTATGTTGATCAGTGTCAGACTTGGGAACTTTTTAAACTGTTTTCTCAAAAAGCTGTGGGTTGTTGTTCACAGAAAATCAACCTGTGAACTTCAGAGGGCGGCTTGTTATTCAAGTTATTATCATTTTAGCAGTAGGAGTTTGAAATTGTTCTATTTCTTGCAAGTTTTTTCAAATGAATTTGTCTAAACTTCACTTACCGTCACTTGAACCCAACAACCTCACAGTATTGGGTGATAAATCAGTGATAAACAAAAACATTCAGTCTGACTTTAAAGTCCATGTCCGTTATATCTGTTAGATATTTGGACACTGATGAAATTTCCAGTATTTCTCCTCTGTTCATCACCACAGTGGATTTGAAATGAAACAATCAAGATGTGCTTAAAGTGCAAACTCTCAGCTTTATTTTTTTTATTACTTCACAAATATATGATTGTATTACAGTTTAAGTTTTAATTCTTTAACGCACAATTACTCACATTGTACACAGCAACTTTTTAAGAGACAGGATTGTATCTTGCGACCCTTTCTTGTTTATTTTTTACTACTTTTTACATCAACAGAGCAAAACTGAAGATGTGAAAACCATAAAGTAGCACATTTTAAACCATTCAGGCTTTATTTTAACACTTTTCATACTTAAATAGAATGTGGCACACAATTCTTTAAAGACCAAAATGACAAAATGATACCTGAAAAACACAATAAATGACTCAATAAAAGCAGGGGCTGAGGAGCTGAGGGAACACCGTCAGAAATAAACACACTAAGGCAGCAAGCAAATAAGACAATAATAGAAAAATGAGAGGTTAAAAGGCAGATAATCTGCACTAAAATGTAACTGAATAGGCCAATAAAAACAGACTAAAACAACTCAAATCAATTAAAAGACAAAGATATAGTTAGTTTTATTAATTTATTTAATTGTTTTTTAAATTAAGAAACGACAGATTCTGAGTTTGCTTTTGAAATATCAGCCTTCTCTGCTTTGTTCACGTCTTCAGTTCCACAGACGTGAGCCAAAAGAGCGAAAGGGCGCCTCGTTGTGGGTTTTTGTTTTGACTTCTGGTGTAATTAAAAGGCCACTAGCAGAAAACCTGAGGCCTCTGGAGGGTTAATAGGATCACAGCAGGTCCAATAAATAGACAAAGACACTTACACCAAATCAATTCTCAAGCAGACAGACAGCAGAGACGTTTAGTTTAAGTGGTAGAATGTGGGCTTTCCTTCATGCAGCTGGAGGTTGAAGCGGTTGGATTTAAAATCTGTTTTTCATGGAGCAGAATACTGGTAGTAGGTTATTGTTGATTATTAATTATTGTTAGTCACATAGCAACTGGCAGCACAAAGACATGTTTTAAGTGGTTTTATCGAGTATTTGTGTTATTCAAAAAGACTTTTAAGTGTCAGCAACAACAACAAAATAAAGTAGATCTGTAAATAAATAAACATGAAAGAGAATAATAACTAATAATAATAATACTTTATTGTCATTCAGGCAAATTAAATCAGAGATTCACTGCAGAATGAAATGACGATGCAGGGTGAATGAGTGAAAAACAGAATAAATAAGATGTTATTGCACATGTCCCGAGGTAATTGCTCTTGTGAAAGGCAGTCGAGAGTGTCTGTGTTGATATTTACAGTCCTCTGTTTAAAAGACGGATGGCGGTGGGAAAGAATCTGTTCCTGAACCGAACAGTTTTACATCTCAGACTGAGGTACCTCCTGCCTGAGGGTCCACAGGCTGGGTGAGTGGGGTCCTTGGTGACAGGCAACGTTGTTCTGCCAAGTCCTTCACAGGTGGCAGCGAGACCCGATGATGCTCTCAGAAGCTCTCTACACTCTCCTCAGTGCCTTCCAGTCAGAGATGCTGCTGGTCAGCACGCTCTGTGGTTCCTCTGTAGAAGGTGGTGAGGACTGATGGAATCTCTGTAGCCTTCACAGGAAGATCCGGTGCTGGTGAGCCTTCTTGGTGATGGAGGAGGTGTGCAGAGACCAGTGAGGTCCTTAGCCACATGCACCAACAGGAAGTTTACAAGAACGGCCCCAGCCTACCTGGATTCCCTGATCCAGGTCTACTCCCCTTCACGCCCACTTCGCTCTGCATGTGAGAGACGCCTGGTGCTTCCAGCCCAGCACGGCTCCAAATCTGTAACCAGATTCTTCTCCTCTGTTGTTCCCAAATGGTGGAACAAACTACCAAACTCTGTGCGTTCTGCTGAGTCCCTTTCTACTTTTAAGAGACAATTGAAGACTCAATTGTTCAGAGAACACCTAGGCACTTGATCCGACTCCACCTTAGGGGTAGAATAAGTCAAGTGGTCCAAAACCCAGCACTTATTTAGCACTGACAAAGTTGGAAAAAAATTGCCCGGGGGGGGGCACTTCTTCTGCAACTTGATGGCAACACCTTTGACCAATCACACTTGAAGCACTTTTGCACTTACTACAGGTTTTTCCTGATGTCTGAATTCTTGCTTGTGTTGTGTTTTTGGACAAAAGCATCTGCTAAATTAAATTGTAGAATTGTAAGTTGGTGTCCATGATGTAAACGGGGTGTGCACTGGCTCTTTCTTCCTGAAGTCAGTCACCAGTTCTTTGGTTTTTCCACATTCAGGATCAGATGGTTCCTGTTGGACCATTCCTCCTCCTCATCACTTTGAATAAGACCCACCACTGTTGTGTCGTTTGCCTACTTTAGAGTGAAGAAGAACACAACCGTATGGAGAACCTGTGCTCAGTGTTCCTTCCTATGAGGCCTGTCTGTTAAAAAGTCCAGTATCCTGTCCCAGTGGGCCCAGTTTACTGACCAGATGCTGATGGTGTTAAAAGCGCCCTTGTTCTCCAGATGTTCCAGGGTCAGGTGAAGTGCGGTGGATATTGCGATTAGGACAGGATGCAAACTGGAGCAGGTCGAGTGAGGGAGGTAGGACAGAGGTGAGCCTTTCAAAACACTTCATTGTTATGGGTGTTAAAGCTACAGAGTCCTTCACTGTTTGTGTCTGTGGGGTTTTTGGAACTTGGATGAGCAACAGCTTGACGTAGGGAGGTGTTGAATGTATCCGTGAGGACGTGTCAGTTGTTGCATTGTATGGTTTTGTTCCCAACATGAGGCTCAAAACTGAAATCTGAGTCACATTTTTCTGTATGTCCTGAGCAAAAAAACGTGCAAAGAAAGCACAATATGTTTTAGATTCTTCTCCATCGCTCTTCATGTTTCAACCAGTTTCATGATTCCATCGCCTGGAGCTTCTCCAGCAGTCTTGAAATAGTTCCTACATACGCTGAGCTCCCGTTGGCTTCAGCTGGGTTTCTGTCAGGTCTTTGTGGAGGCCAGGTTATCTAATGCAGCGTCCTTCTTGAGTCTGGAGGAGGGTTTTTGGCTCATGGTGCTGTCGATAAACTCTCCTCTGCTGTACGTATGGAGCAGGCATGAGGTTTGATTACTGCAGTGAGTCTGGAAAACAGTGAGGAAGCTTCACGTGGTTCTGTAGTTTTTAAGTTCTGTCAAAGACTGTTGACCAGAATGTAAAAACAGCAGAGTCCTTCAAGTACCTGGTGTACAAGGAAGCCCCCCAGGATGTGTTTTGTTCCAGGAAACTCTCAGTTCCAGTTCCACTAACATCATGACAATGTTTTATCGATCTTTGTTTCGTCTGTGCTCACTTTCTCTCGTCTCTCAAGGTCAAAAACAAGCATGGACTCGTGGGTAATGTCAGTAGCAAGCTAACTTTAAAGTCTGCATGATCTATCGGTTCTATAAGGAAGCAGTCGGATTGTTTCTATCCTTTACAGCAACACTTTCTGCCATCTGGTGCCTCCTCAGATAAAACCAACAGATTCAAACACGCCTTTATACTCACTGGGATTTCTCTGGTAAACTCCAGGAGGAAACAGGAGGTGTTTGCAGAATGCTTTGATTTTCTATTTGTGTTTTTAGTTATTTAGTTCACTTTCTTTAAGGCTGTTGTTCCCGTACAGATGCATATAAAACAGCATAAACAACCAACCACATACAGTGGTGGAAAAAAAATCTTTTGGACATCCCCAACATTTGCATGTGTATTGCATTAAGAATCACTGATTTCTTTTAATACAATCACAGCCATAATACTAAACATTGACTAAAAATTAGAATTTTTACTGATATATATGTAATCACTTTAGATATTTTGAGATATTTTGGGAAGATTTTTACTCACTTTTTGAAAATATTTACAAGAATTTTCTGGCCAAATTTGAGGGATTTTTTTTTTAAATTAAACTTTTAAGGAATCATTGGAATTTTCTTCCTAAAGATTTTGCAAATTTCAGAAATTTGTGGATTTTTTTTGCTGAATTTTTGAATTTTTTTTCAGACAACGAAACAATATTTTTTTGGGTGCTCATAAGTGGAGACAACAGGAGGGTTAGATGGAATAACTTTCCATTGCAGCTGTATGTGTAGATCCAGACTGTACCAGCAGAGGTCGCCCTAAGTCCAACTGTAGTTACAATCCTCTTTAACTGAGGTGTCATTTCTGCAAAAAAAAAAAAAGCTTCTAGAAGCCAACCAGCCACCAAAACAGCCAACCAGTGGTGTCAGTGAAAAGGATTGTGGGTATTTGAGGCCAGATGTTGTTGCTTAGTGGTTAAATCCTATAATTAGGCTTTATTATATGACATAACATCCAATTAGTGGATTAATGAGAGAGTTTGAGAAGTAAAATGTGATTTAAACCAATGAGGAGAATAACTTCTGATACACCTGATGGTAGAAAGGAAGAGGAGGAAGGAAGAGAGGATGAAGGATGAAGGTGTGATGGAGAGAATAAAGGGGCAAATAGAGAAGGGGGAAATAGAGGTAAGGGAGGGGAGGATGAGGCAAAGGACGCAAAGGGGTGAGGAGGAGAAAGAGAGACGGAGAGGGATGGAGGAAAACAGATGATGTGAAGGGGGAGGGGGAGGAGGGAGGAGGGAGGAGGGAGGAGGAGGAGCAGAGGGGAGGCAGGCAGTCAGTCTGTTCGGAGGAATCAGCAGCAGCAGCAGGACAATGTACCGTCTCCAGCACGGATCCTAACGGGCACCGGGCTGCTTCAACAAACTGGAAGATCAGGTATGACTGCCGGGGAGAAGCAGAGAGCCTTTCGGTCTTGCACGGTTTTTTAAAAAATTTTATTTTACCTGCGTTCAAATCAACGTGTGGGAGAGGAGAGGCTGCAGGAAGGAAGGAAGCGACGCAGCGCAGCAGACAGCCCGGCCAGCAGGGCCTGGTGGCCGCCTGCCTCCGGGTCCCAGCCCCGGCCGGTGACACCCACCAACACCCCGCAGTCACAACTCTGTGCTGCTGAAATCTGAGTGTTTGCTGGATTTAAGCGAAAGAAAACCCGCCACGATCACCCCCCCCCCCCCCTCCTCGTCGACAGAAAAGCGTCACGCCGAACTCCTTTGCGAAAACCTCTCATTTTAGCTCACTGTCGTTGCCAGCAGGGGTAACCACCTCCGATTAAAGCAGCTGGGGTTTCTATGAATTGCTGGAAGCCTTTAGTCGGATTCGGCGCATGAGTGATTCATTAAAGCTCGCTTAATTTAAATTCTAATCCAATCATGAAGTGTGAGTAACAGCGCGGGTCGCTTTCCGCTCCGGTCGGAAGAAGAGTGCGGGGACAACGCGCTACGCACAAATGATAGTTGTCATTTTACCTGTTGACAAATCTCCTCTCGATACTGTATGAACGCCGAATTAATTAGTGATATGAAATTATTCTTTTTAACTATCAAATCTTTTTATGTGACGCCAAGTACTTGACAGAAAAGCAGCGCCGTTGAAAAACAGACAGTTTCCGGATGGGAGTCCGGAGCGCTCAGCATATGTCGGATGTGCCAACAAAGCCTCTCTCTAGCTAGCCAATAGCAGCACTGCCAGAATGAACCTTTGCACTAGGCCAGGCCTGGGAGTCTCCTCTCCTCTACAGATGCAGGGATTGTGGTGTGAATAGACGGACTCATTGTGTTTTAACATAATGTGCCTTCTGTTAAAAAACTGTGTGACGCACGTAGACATGCAGGGATACAGAGATGCTGTGCAGCCATGGACGACTTATTGCTCATGTCTGAACGGGCAGCACATCACCATGACAGCTCCAAAACATCCACACCAATGACTGCAGTGTCTGTCTCACAGATTGTGTTGACCATATTGCACACACACACACACACACACACACACACACACACACACACACACACACACACACACACACACACAGCTCCAGTCCTCGATGTTACACTGGATCATCACACAAGGTCATTTTTGCCATATGAACCAAGCAAACACTCTGCCTGCCTCTCTGTGTGTGTGTTTGTGGTGTAGCCTGTATTTAGTGAAGGGAGGAGGCGTTCAGGGACCTCCCATAAATAGATTAAAAGTCAATAGTCATTTGCCTCCATATGCTGAGGATGATTGGTGCAGGCAGGCGGTGGTTTGTGCTGCATTGTTTTTATTTTAGATCGTATTGACCCGAGTGAGACGGTGTGTGTGTGAGTGTAGCATTCGTGGGAGGAGGATGGGAGCTCTATCTGGAAGGTTTTTGTAAATACAATACACTGTAATGGAGATTAGACAGCAGTGTTCACGACTGAGAGCAAATCTGACAGGTCGGTATCAACTATGAAAATGTCCCGGAGCAGGAAAAACCAAAAGCGCAGTAGTTTTGGGAGTGAGAATCCAGACTGAATGGCAGGAAGCAACCCCAAACCACAAGGGAGCAGGGCTCAGCAGATGAAGCGTTCTTAGAAAGATGAGCTGTTTTTAGTCACTTCTTCTCCGCTGGTAGCACCGCCGCTGCCACAAAAGACATGGAAAAGCCCACCCATGTCACGCTGAGATGTTGTCAAGGTTTAGCTCCCCGCCTGTGTGTGGTGCATTTTGGAGGTTTGTGTTTATCAGTGGGACCAGAAGCCACTGCTTCATCTTAACAATAACAGGAAAGAGGCCTGTAGCTGTAATAGCTCTGAGTGTGTGTATGTTTGCGTGTGTGTTTCTATAGGCAAGGTTGCTTTCTTTACGCTGGATTTTGCTCCCTCGGCTTCACATGATCGCTGTGTGAGAATCGACAATTTGGCAAGACGGTGTCACAAGACTGTGGTTGCAGTGTGTGTGTTTGTCCCCCGTGGTCAGCAGTGCCATCTGGAGTCGGTGTGGAAGCAGACAGCTCTGGAAAGAAGCCTTTCCTGTTATCCAGTTCATTGTCGATTAACCTGCAGGTCACTTTTTGAGACTAAAATGATGCTTAACCAGGGGTGTCAAACTCATTTTAGTTCAGGTTCCACACTCAGCCCAGTTTGATTTCCAGTGACCAGTAAAATCACAGCACAGTAACCTATAAATAACCACAACTACACATTTTTCCTTTGTTTTAGTGCATTAATGTTCACATTTAAGGATTTTTTTGACAAAAATTCGACAAAAAATGAGAAAAACAAGACAGAAAATGACAAGAAATAGACTAGCAACACAAGCGAGACAAAAAAACCCCACAAAATGACACAAATAAGACAAAAACGAGAAACAACACAAAAAAACATGAGACAAACAACAAAAATCAGACAAAAAAACAAGGCAAAATATCACAAAAACAAGACACAAAATAACAAAAGAACAGTGAACAATGTCGTATTTTACTTTATGATCAAAACAACTTGTCATGGTCTAGAAATTATTTTAAATTTATAGTTTCACAAATTTACAATCTATAGTTTGTCTGGTCTGTAATTTTTGCTCATTGCAAAGTCGTCCCACGGGCCTGATTGGACCCTCTGGAGGGCCGGTTTTGGCCTGCGGGCCGCATGTTTGACACCTCTGCACCAAATAGTAGAAAAAAAACTGTTGTTACTCCTCACAGGCATCCAGAATCCAAGGTTATTCAGCTTACTTTTATTTGCAAGTCGTCAAACTCGCACATTTCTGGCATTCTTGCTTTAAAAATTGATAATGTAATCGTCCAAAAAGTTAGATTCATTTTCTGTTGCGCTTACAATCAATTAACCGACCTCTTTCATAGTTTAGTTTGTTTCACAAGTTTTATCTCCCCAGCAACAGTTTCATTCTGGAGAACACGACGTCCCCGTCAACGTCGGGTTCGCCAGCGTTGCCATGACAAAAGATGTGAGCTTCCAGATAAACAGCAACATTACCAATGTGTTTAATTCACTTTTCGCTGCGTGTCGCTGCATGTTGTTGCAAAGTGTTTGGACGAGCAGCAACTGAGCAAGAGGTGAGTTTTTATGGGCCAAGCCTTAGTAACCGGTGAGAATGAAATTAAAATTAACCCTGTAAGACCCAAATGTAGGAAAAAAGGACCAAAAAAATTAAGAAAATAAGCAAAAAAATTATATATATGTATGTATATGTATAAACCTAAATATAGAAAAAAATAGCAATAAAATAAACCAAAATATTAATAGTAATAATAATGATTATTATGATAATATATAAACCCAAATATAGTAGAAAATGAGCAAAAAACAGCCTGAAAAGAATATATATGTATAGAAAACACAAAAATAAATCAAATAAACAAAAATTCATATATATATATATATATATATATATATATATATATATATATATATATATATATGTATGTATGTAAACCCAAGAGTGCTTACAGGAAAAACAGCAAAAAATAAGATAAACAAAATATATATATATATAAACCTAAATATAGAAAAAAATGCAAAAAAAAATAAAAAGTAGAAATAATGATAATATATCCACCCAAATATAGAAGAAAATGAGCAAAAAAAGTTCAAAAAGTATATATATGTATAGCACATATAGAGAAAAATGGACAAAAATTATATATATAGTAGAAAATAATATTAAAAAAGAATAAAACTGATGTATTTCTGCAACAGTGGATTTTACAGGGGGTTGAGATTAAAATGAAAATAAATAAAAGTAGAAATGATTGGTGAAGCTGCAGAATAATAATCTGCAACTACTTTAATACTTGCTTGTAATTTTTCAAGCAGAAGCCGCCTGACTCTCTCTAGTTCCTGTCATTCCTACAGAATCGACAAGGAGGGTCTAAGAGAGAATTGCATTATGGGAAATGTAGGATTCAGTGTTTTTGTAGCTCGATCTGAACTGTGAGTCTCTCATCTTTATTTAACTGCTGGAATCCGTTTGGTTTGCTCGTAATGAAGGTTGTTTTACAACTGCTCTAGTTAATTTTCACCAGAAACACGACAACAGATCTCACTGTTATTTTTTTGGGGCATCTTGTGGTGACCTTGTAAGTTTCAGCCAAAGCAAACACACCCTTAATTAACAGTGACATCACTGCATGCTGCTCTGTGGGGGCATCAATCTGCGGAAAATCTGACTTTTCTAGTTTCCTCATTTAGACTCAAAAGAGACAAATCACAAACAAAGGCTGTCGGACCGCAGATTGTTCTGTGCTGCTGAAGTAATGGAAGTTCTTGTCCTATCGTCGTGACAATGCAACTTAAATGACAGCATCCTCACACCTCAGCTGTGAAGATTCACACGGATCCCACAGAATCTGTTGGACAAATGAGACGTGTCTCTGGCTCTGTCAACGTTAGATTAGGTAATCAGCTGACTCGCAGAACCTTCTTATTTTTTATGTCTTTTTTGAAGCGGTGGATAGCTACATCCTTGTTTTATTCATGATGTTACGTGGTACGTGGCCCTCTTTTCCGTGGAGCTCTGCCTGCCAGAGATCAGCTGCTGGATGTTGTTTTGTTGATGCAGATTGCTGCAGATGGAGCTCTTTATTTGTTTGGTTGTTTTGGTTGTCACTGCTAAGGATTTACTGCAGCTTTTCCAGGAGAAGCAATGGAATAATTTGACATTTTTTACTTTACTCTTATCTGTTTTTTGTTTTTGCTAGTTAGATAAGAAAGTTGACACCACTCTTACGTTTCTATGGTAAACATTCATCTCCAATTGGCATGTTGGTTAGCTTAGCTTAGCACAAACACTGGAAGCGGGGGGAAACTGTTAGCCTCGCTCAGCTTTGTTGCTCACTTAAGTCGGATCTCATTTCTAAGATTATGCAACCGCTGTTCACACGGTGGCATGTTTACACACTTTGAACTGTAACCGAGAACACAATAAAATGTGAGACCAGTTTTATGAGCAGTTCATGATATCTATCATGTTGCAACTCAGTTATTTGCAAAAAACCGCAGCTCTATACTCGTATCTAAAGGATTTGGTCCGTATTTTCTCAGTATGTTGTTATCAGAGCCCAACACTGAAGGACTGCATTATTAATAGTAATGAATTAGGTGCACAGATGGAAATAAAGGCATTTAGGTCAGTTTGAAGTTATTTTATTGTAGTATTAATTCCTTTTTAGCAGTTTCATAAATGGAAGAATATTTCACTGCCTTTTTATCTTCACTAATTTATGGACAAACCAAAGAAAAAAACAGTTATATTTACTATGGCACTCTTTAGATGGTGTGTATTTGCTCAACCCATGACTAGATGAGCAATAAACACACAATACAACAACTGGCCATTTGTTTTTATTTCTTGCTTGACTTGCAGTTTAGTGATGATCTCCCAGGATCTTACTGTGCTTAAAAATGTAGGTGAATTCCAACTGTGTTATGTAGAGTACAAATATTCCAAGTCCGGAAATAGAATCTCATCTAACGTGAACAAAGAGGTGGAGCAAAAGTGGAGCTGAGGTGATTTTAAGTAATTTCAAGCATGAATACATTTTAAATGAGTGGAGTTTATGGAAATCCACTCCTGTGCAGCTGTCAGAAATGAGATAAGTTGTTACAGAAACTAAAACAGTTTTTATACCAGCCTGCTAATTATGCTTTATTTCTGCTGTAAAGTTAAACATGGGGGTCTACAGGGAGTGGCCTCAAGTGGACATTTGAGAAACTGCAGAAGTTGCTGCTTACCTGTAGCTTCTAAATTTACAAATTTGATCTCCTGCAGTTTTGTTTGTGACTTCAGTCTTGCAGCAGCAACCAGAATTTCTTTTATTTTATGAAGATTTAGCAAAGAAGACATGTTACGTGTGTTAGGATGTGAGCGAGAGGTGCGGATGGGGATTGTGTTAGCAAATGGGCAAAGCTAGGCTTGCTGTTTCCAGTCTTTATGCTAAGCTAAATTAAGCTAACCAACTGTAGCTTTTTGTTTGATACTGGCACAAAATTGAAGTTGGCTTTCACGTGACTCACCGCAAAAAGAAGTCAATAAGCGTGTTACCCGAATGTCTTTTACGTGTTTGGTTCGCTAAATTCTTTTTAGACTTTTTGAAGCTAGTCGTAAAGGTGCTAGCATGACCTGAAATCCTAGCCGTTCAGCTAGCACAGAAAAATGAAAATGTTGTAATGCTTAGGGAAGCTAAAATCACTAACACATGAACACCAAAGCAGGAAATCATAAGCAATCATAGATGTTGTTGTTTTTCTTAATTATTTAATTAAAAGACTTCATTTTTTTATTTCATCGAGATCGCTATCGCTAAATGTTTATACAGTCGTCAACCACCAATGGTCCTCTCCATTAGTTGACCAAAAACTGTATTTCTGTGTTAGCTCATGTCTATTTTCACCCTGTTTTATTTATACAGGGAACCAAATGAATAATTAACTTCGCTCTCATTGCTGTGGCTGAACTAGAAATCAAGCCTGATGGAAACATCACTGTCTCAAAGATCTCATGGCACAGGACTCAAACGCAGCCAAGCGGTTAATTAGATGGCGATCATGAGAAAACACTTTGATATCTGGGGACTACGGGAATCTTCTGTATTCGTACGCTGACGCTGTTGCAAAGTAAGTTTGGCATTCCGAGCGACGACAGGAAGACGCTCAGGACACGTGGGGTCGCAGTGCGTCATCGTTTTAATTGGATTATTTTGACAGCTCCTGGAGCGCCGTGGGAGTGTTATGAATTACGCAGTGAAGCAGTTGTGATGCTGTTTGATGTCGTGTTCAGCAGTAGGTCTGCTCATTTTCACCTGATTGTTTTTGTCAAAGCTTAAGTGCTTAATTGCGTCTGTTCTGCTGCAGGTCTGATTGGTTTGTAAAATTTCCATAATCATTTTCTACGATGTACCTTTATGCTTCAACTGTACAAAACCAAAAGCTGTTAAGTGTGAACTAGCAAATATGCACATTTGAGAAGCTGGCATCAGTTTTGACGTTTTTCTCGAAATCTGAATCTAATGTGACAAACTGAAGGCCAACTAGATTAAAACATGTTTGGTTTGAGTCTGATTTTGGCTTTTTGTTGATTTCACTTTAATATTTGCTCTCACCAGCTTCACATTTCCATTTTTGTTGGTTTGATAAAGATCTTCCGTGTCTACTTCTGTTTGATCCAGGCGGTGAATGTCAAACAGCTCCAGGATGCTGCCGCCCTCCTCCCTGCTGACCTACTCTTCACCAGGGGGCATCTGACTTACCAAACATGATGAAGACTGAGCCCCCGTCGGCCACGGGGGGCAACGGGGCCTCCGCTGAGGGCAGCGGGAGCTCCAATCTGCGGAGCCCCTCGCCCCACCGCAACGCCTACGAGGCTGGGCTGGCGGCGCTGAAGAAAGCTACCGATCATCTCAACAATGCTGCCAACGGTGGCGCCGAGCCCTCCTCGAAACCGGCCCCCCTGCCCCGCCCGACGGGGAGGGGCAGGAAATACGGATCCAACGTCCACCGCATCAAGAACATGTTCATGCAGATGCAGTCGCCTGGTGACGAGGAGGACGGAGCCAAAATGATTGGTAAGAAAACTTTGTTGGATTTTTATCGACTCCTTTAAGATAAACAGCGTGATGAGTGGACGAATCAACGATGGGAGGTTATGCCCTTTCAAGTCCTACTCTACTCTGAAATTGTCCAGTCATTCTTCTTAAGAAATGCTTTATCTGAACTGTCAAAGTACTTCCAAGTATTTCATTTAATTGTTAACAACTAATTGATTAGTCGAAGCTTTAATTGACAAAAGAGTATCAGATATTGAAACTGCATGATGTGAAATGAATGAAAAACAAAAGATAAAAATGAACTTGTGTGGCTTTCTCAGGTGAGTGCAACTTAAATAAAGCTGACTCCTTTACTCAGAATAAAGCAGGACCACTCATATTTCAATCTCCTGCTTTTGATGATGTTTGTACAGGAGGTCCTCACTTTACGATGTCCTTGACCTACAGTGTTTTGTCGTTACGTCAGTACTGGTTACATGGAACTAGTGAACGAGCAGAGTGGACGATTATGTTGTCATGCGACGCTATAAGACGGCTTTGTTTACATTTGCTGGTTGTAGCCACCTTGGGTTGAGCTATGGCTCCTAATCGAAAATCAGACTCTTCTGATGCTTCGAAGAAAAGGAAAGTCGTCTCCATTTGAGTAAAATTAGATAGAATAAATCTCTCAGAACAGGGCCAAGTTATAAAAACAGGTCAATATATTGTAGCGACCCTCTGATGAATGAGTGAGACTTGATCTGATTCTCTGGTCATTTACTGAACTTTCAAACAGGCTACTGTGGGCTGTAGCCAACGCCAGAATAACTAGAAAAAAACTTGGCTCCAGAATTAGCCGCCATTCCCAGCTCTCTCTACTGCTGACCCTCATCCAATCAGAGGTGAGCTAACTAAACATGGCACGTTCACTGACATTAGGTAAATCTGGAACTGAACAATAAACACCGAACCTCAATGTCAACATCAGTAGGTTACAATAATCTTCTTGTGAAATGATTCATACATGCATAAAAGTTGTTGGTATTCATGACTTTCCCAAGAACTGATGGATATCTTGATGCACGTAATGGCTTTGTTTACATTTTCGCCCTAGTCAGGCCAGCTGACAGCCAATAAGAGCAACAAAACACGTCAGTGAAATAAAACCGAAAGCTTAAAGATGGAGTTTGTGATTCTAATCAGATCTGTCGGCTCTTTGTTCTGCATCTGTGCTAAAAAAAACATCCAGTGTTCACGCACATCCCTGGCTCTGTAAATGGGAAACAAAGTGGCCCGGACCGATTCTAAAAACACTTTTTTAAATTGTCCTGGGCACGTTGGAGCTCACACAAGTTTGTGCAGGACGGGGGAGTAAGTGGAGGGCAGATGAAGGGGAAAGGAGGCGGTGAATGTGAGAGGGATGTTAAATCTTACTAAATATTCTAACTCGCTAAATATTGACCGTCTTCCAGAATTACAGACTCAATTTTTAATTTGACCTTGTTCCATTTTTAAATTTCTCCTCTCCTTTGTTGTGTTTCAAATAAGATGATATTAAAATGGCAAAAACCATCCACACTGATACAATACAGACAAGAAGGATGAAAATCCATGAACAGGAGAATTCTGTTTTTATTCCAATTAGTTTTTTAAATTAACTTTCTGGTCTTTTGCAGGTAAGGACCAGGCAGTGAAACTGTCCCTGCCGAGAGCATCGAGCCTCAATGAGAATGTCGATCACAGCGCTCTGCTGAAAATGGGCACTACCGTGTCGGAGAGGGTGAACCGTTTTGACTCTAAAGCAGGAAGGGAAGGAGGTTTCTCCAAGCTCCAGGAGACCAGGAGGATCTTTGAGCAGCGGACTCTGCAGGTCAGTAGTTTGACTTACTTGCGTAGATTTTTATTGATCCACTTTGCCTGACTGACTGGCTGTTTGCGTCTCCTCCAGCAGGAGAAACAAGCCGCCACTAACCGCATTCTGCTAAAGAAGGAGCGGGCGTCGGGCTTTCAGGACAGCCGTCTAGACGTCGTCGCTCGCTTTAACGGTTCCACCGAAGCTCTGGACCGGCTGGACGATCCCCCCGCTCCCCATCCTGCTGCTGTTCCCTCTGCTGCAGCTTCGGTCGGGCCCGGTGAGGCCGTCAGCCCCACTGTGAGCCAACTCAGTGCTGCGTTCGAGAAAGGCGAACTACAAAACAACCTCTACCTCCCCCAACGACGGTCAGCTCCGGCCTTGGCGCCAAAGCCCAAACCTCCAGCTAGAGCGGAGGCTGCCGAGAGGAAGGTGAGAAGAATTTGCAAGAAAGTTAGTCGAAGGAAAGTTTATAAACCAAAACCTATGAGGCTTATAATCGGCCAGCCGATAAATCTGTTGGGCCCTACCAATGAATTTATTAAATGACACTGACGTCTCTTTGTTTCTTTCTTCCAGACGAAGGTGTCCCCTCCAGCTAGGGAGGACCATGAGGAGGTAACAGCAGGAGATGGGAACTCTGAGGCAGCAGAGCTATCAGAGGAGACGGGTTCTCTTCAGAGGGGCGTAGGTGGACTGGTGTCGGGTGATGAGAAGGACAGGAATGGACAGACAGGAGACCAGCTCTCCAACTCCTCCTACTCCTCATCATCCTCAGTGACCGTCACCTCCACCTCTACCTCATCAGAGGCCAAACCGGAGTCAGACGTTCAGCCGGCAGCGACTGAAGCGAGGGGTTCAAGTACAGCGGCTGCTCCTGAGCTGGAGGCCGGAGAACAGGACGGTTCTACCGGGGGATCCGATCCTGGTGGAAGGCTGGTGCAGGCCGACATTCATGCCTCGCTGGAAAACGGAGAGAAAGAGCCTCCATCCTCCTCTCCGTCCTCCGATGAGAAAGACGGAGACTCTGAAGGACGGGGCAAAGAGGAAGAGGAGGAGAACGACGAGGATGGCTCGAGGAAGGAGGATTACTCGGAGGGGGATCTGGTAGATATCAGCGCGTACAGCGGGCTTGGAGAGGAGGACTCTGGGGGAAGCCAGCTGGACGACGAGGACGATGAAGAAGAAGACGAGGAGGCGTATCAGCCGGAGACCAGTTGCTCCGAAATCGCAGGACTCCCCGAGGAAGAGGAGCCGCCGCCGCCTTGTAGGAAAATTCGTTTCAGCACTGAGCCAATCAAGGTGAGTGAGTTTTTGTTGGATTACCCTTTAAGATGTCTCCTTTCGAATGCTCACCATTTCACACGTTACGAGACGTGTCCTCAAGTTGTTGTGGAACAGCATAATTGGATTTGTCACGTTGGAAGCTTCCCAGCTGATGTCAGTCCTCTCAGTTACATTGGATCCAGAACACAGAGCTCAGAAGAGGAACTCCTCGTTGAGACACTTCCTCTGTGTTGCCAAAGCTGTGTTCCTGTAGTTCCTTCAATCTTTAGGGTTTATTACACAGTATAATATGAAACGGTGTCCAAGTACTGACTGGTTTACCCTTTGAAATTTTTAGCTTTTTATAGATTCTGTTTACAGCAAACACTTTTTTGGGGGGTTGAATTTTTATACTAACGTGCACAATAAAGATATTCTTTCTGTTTTTACACTTTATGGCTCAGCTAAATGGTGTAATTTTAAAAATAATTTATCTTTCAAAGTGGATTTTGGGGTTGAGGGCTTAATAATGTGAATGAACAGACGCTACTTTTTTTGTCTTAAATTTTGGGATCATTGTTGCCGAGGAGGAAAAGACCATGACGTTACCAGAATCATTCGTTTTTATCCTAACGTGATCGGTGGAATTGACTTGATGGCTGCACTAAGTATCATCATAAACACTAGTGTTCATCTGCTGGAGATGGTGAACATCAGCAGCTGTTTGAACGAATGTTGAATAAATAAACCCATTGACATTTTAACAAGCTTCAGGGCTAGACAGTTCTTATTTTCCAAAAAAGCTGCACTAATCAATACTTTTACAGTATATTTTTAGTTGATCAGGTGATTATTTGTGATTAACTCTGACTGTTTTTCAGCTCCATCGTTTAAATCATCTCTACAGAGCATTTTACTTCCAGCAGGCCTGCAGCTTTAACGTATTGGTTTGGTCCCGTTGCTATCATCAAATCTCACTACACTAAGTAGCGGTTTTCAATAAGAAAACACTAATACGCCTCCTATGCATTAACTGTTGAGCATCAAACACACAAAGACAACATGTGAGCAATTAGGTGGTGAAAAAGCAGATATTTTATCAAATGATGGAGACCAAAACAGAGCCGAAAGGATAGCAAATGCTTATATTATCTCATGTATCCACGCAAGTTTTAGGTCTCAGGTTGTTCGGTGTTGATCTGTATTTTGGACTGTAGTTTTTTGATTAATATTTTAAACACAAGACACTCGGCTTCTGGTAAAATTATGTATGAAAAAGGAAGAAAACGCCTCATGAGTGCACCTTGAGTGTGTTCTGCTGTCCAGTAAACCAGCTAAACATAATGAGGAGAAATTAAGAGAGTAAGAAAAAGATTGAAAAGACTCATTCACTTCTTCCTCCTTTGACATCACACTCGAGGCTGCTGAGGGGATTTTCTGCCTTTGATTTCGCCATACCATTTCCTGCTGACTGCAGCTCACACTGGCTGCGTACGAACGTATATCTTCATTTAACAGAAGCCCTTTTCTCTACTGGAGAGCTGAGCTGGTTTCTACCACAACCTCGAGCAACAGCAGTCAGCTGGTTGAACTCTGTGCGTTATGAAGCGAGTCTGGACGTGCAGTGACAGCGCTGTCGCATTGACAACAACATACTTCCTGAATGAGGCAGAGAACTCGAGTAGCATGCCACAGTGCAATAATATACCGTGCAACAGGAGAGATAAGAACAGGAAATAAGGGCGCAGTCGTGCATGTCGAGACAGAATTTAACGTTATTAGGAAGGACAGAGACCACATAATGGACAGCGAGGGTGAGGATCACGTTCCCTGCTCGGTCTCGTCCACATATGCGGGCGGTTGAAGGAGGAAAGTGTTTTATTCCAGGCCAGGCGTCAGGTCAAAAAGGAATTCTTTTCATTTTCTTGGACCTAGAAGCATTTAGCTGCTGACCTCTTTCACCACAGAGCAGCTAAAAGTAGAGCTGTGGCCCGAGGCAGTGTTGTTTACTACAAAGGTGAATGCTACAGTTAGCTGCCGGGAAAAAGGTGCTAAAGAGATGCAACAACCTTCACTCAGCTTCAGATATATACAGTCATGGAAAAAAATTATTAGACCACCCTTGTTTTCTTCAGTTTCTTCTTCATTTTAATTCCTGGTACCGTTAAAGGGATATTACCTGAAGAATACAATGCATTACATCATAATTTATGTCCTATTTGATGTGCTTCAGCTTCATTGTATTCCCAGGGTATATAAGAGGACATTTCATGTCATAGCAGCACTGCACATCCAAACGCCTAGAGTGGTTTCCTACAAAGGCAGCCATCTTGGCACCGCTGGAAACTGGCATGAGTGAGAGACACTGAAGATCTCCAAGACAGCCGTTCATTACACCAAGAAAAAACAAACCCAACATGGTTCTACCAAACTGCTAGCTGGTCAGGAAACGTCTTTCTACCCACCGGTTGACCGTCACTCATCTGTTCCTCAGTCAGGAATCATCATCAGACCTCAACAATGAGTGGGACTGTGGAGAAATGGGACTTGTTCTTCAAGGACAGTTAGAAACTGACTTCTCGAAGCTGGTCTGAAGTCACACAGGGCAGGAAGAAGCCCTCCATCGAGGAAAGCCTGGTTACTCTTTGCTGGGATCACAAGGATTGGACTGTTGATGATTGGACTAAGGTTTGCTTCAGGGATGAATCCAGTTTTCAGTTGATGCCCACTCCAACCAACTTACTGGTCAGGAGGAAGCCTGGAGAAGCTGCAAACCAGACTGTCTGCCCCTACAGTAAAACATGGGGGTGGATCAGTTTGGGTGGAACATGGCAAATGATCCAGGTCATGTACAGGGCTTCTCTTGAAAACCGTCTTTGTCCATCAGCTGGAAAACTCTTCCTGCCTCCAATGACTGGATTTTCCAACAAGACAATGCCCCTTGGAGAACCAGAACATTGGAACCATGCCCTGACCTGCTCAATCACCAGATCTAAATCCAACTGAAAACCTGTGAAAAATCATCAAACGCAAAATGGAGAACCATAAGACCAAAAAACAAAGCAAATTAAGTTGAATTTGTGCAACAGGAATGGGCTGCTGTGATCAGAAGCTGGTGGAGAGCGTGCCAAGAAGCATGGCTGCAGTCATCAGAAACAATGGTTATGTAATCAAGTACTAACTCCTGTGTGGATCATGAGACTAAAACAGACAGAAAAGAAAACATGGAATCCTAAAAGCTGTTTTTGGCAGCACAATGCCATAGCTTTTCATAAAAGAACTTAAGTGATTTTGGTTATTATCAAGAAAACCATGGGAAAAAATGGCTGAATGTCAGCTCTTAAATTAAACTCTTATGAGCTACTTTTGTTGTCATTATATTTGTCTAAAAAAATGTACTTTTCATTGTACCAGGCATTAAAATGAACAAGAAATTGAAGAAAACAAGGGATATAACTACTTTTTTTTTTTTGTTGTTTAATGGCATAAAACACGCAGGTGAAGCATCAAAAATGTCCAAATTTGATCTTTTTCTAATCACCATCCTGCTGTCCACATCTGGTCTCACAGTTAAAAACATTTAATGTCAAATTTCAGCATTTAACAGAGATTTAATAGAGATGAAGTGCGAGAACCGGTTGTTAAACATTTCAGTGACAATGACTGAGCTGTTTGCTGGCTCCTGCTTTCAAACCAGCTTTTCTAAGGCACACTGCGTTCTGCTGCCTCCCCCATCTCCTTATCGGTTTCATCTCTACAGAGTGTTCTGTCACTGTGAACAGGATTCAGTAGCCTGTCAGATTTTAAACTTAGATTTTGAACATTTTAATGAGGTAGAAGTTAATTGGCTTGTGTGGGTTGTTTCCTTTGCAGCTTTTTGATGTTATGAAGATATAATTTCAAGTTCGTAGTAATGATTTTTTTTCACTAAACAACCTGAAGTGAAACTGATTTCGGAGTTTAGAGACTTATATAGGAAATCATAGTTGCTGCTGTTTCTTCTTCTTCCTCTTCCTGGTTGAGTTCGACAAAAACAACAAAAGGCCACATTACTGCCACCGTGTGTCTTCTCATCGATATGGCAGAGTTTTGTTCTGCTGTTCTCAGATTTATGGATAAAGTCTGTTTTGCAGGCCTAATTTTTAGGTGACTTTAATCTGAGAGGAAAGAGACTTCAGACCAAAGCATCATTGGAGCAGATTTAACTGCTTAACAGTTGATACAATCTGTTTTGATTTACCCCAAGCTGACCAGCTGTCCAGATGTTAGCTGTAGGCTACCTTCAACAGACTGTATTTGTCTGGAATCACGAACTGTTTCATTTCAGTTACATTTATGAAACAGATTCATTAATAAGTGCATTGAATCAAGCCTCTGGAAGTCCCCTGGCGTTCTGTCTCACCACAGAGGTGCTGTTAGATGCATATGGTATGTTTGGATAGCCGTGAGATACAGTAGCTGTTTCCGTCCTTTATGCTAAGCTAAGCTCTGTAGCTGCTGGCATCATCTCCGTAACACACATGAGAATACGGCTTGATCCACCCAACTGTAAATAAATAGCATTTTAGAATTCCTCTACAATTTGAACTACAAGGTGTCCATTTCAACAAGACTTGGTGTTTATGTTTTCTACTTAGGCCCAAGCAATGAAACTATATCATTATCTACCGTTAACACTTCTTTAAAAGCAATATAAAAATTGTTTGAATGTTCGACAGTGTCATTTAAATGCATCAAAAACCTGAACCTCAGCAGTGCAGCTTTCCTTTCATCCATGTGCTAACATAACTGCACAAGGGTTTTTAATCATCAATGATCCTTTCAGCACCATTAGCTAACACAATGTAGCATTAGAACACAGGAGTGATGGTTGCTGGAAATGTTCCTCTGTACCCCTATGGAGATATTCCATTAAACACTTATCACATTAACAATGTCTAGACTGGATTTATCATTGACTTAATGTCGTCTTCATTGAAAAAATGAGGACGTTTCTAAGTGACCCAAGCTTTTGAACGGTGGTGCGTGTTTTACTCGTGTGTAATTTCATTTCTTTTAGTGTTTTTCATTCTCGTGTTAACAAATGTTGTCGGTGTACCTTGATGAATAAATGGTGCAAATTACACAAACAAAAAATGAGTCCGTAAAATGCACGATTATGAATACGGATTGAATTTAAACATTTTACTGTGAAAAACTTTCATTTAATATTTATCAAAAATGAAACAAACCTAACCCGATATTTTCATATATATACATACATACAGCAGGATTATTTATCTATCTGAAAAGAATCTGAGTTTTTGTTCAACTTGGAGAAGAATACAATGAGATCATAGGTTTTAGAGCAAAACCTTCTCAAACTTTCTTATAATTCTGTTTTAAAGATTAGCAGCAAAGAGGGAAAGTTGTAGCAGCTTGAAGGCTCCAATATACAGAACTTACATGAGCTGAGAGCTTCCTGTCTGCTTCAGGGTAGACAGGAAGGGTATATTATCTACTAAAAAGACATGGGCTGGAGTTGCCGTGAGCATATACAGTATATATTGCTGTATTCTCAGATTATGTGACATAAATGTGAGGAACACTAACAAAAGAGAGAGATTTTGTGGTCATTTGTTGGAGATAACAGAGTTTGTGCTCATGTTGCCCTGTGAGAGAAAGTGACTCTGACTTCTGAACCTTTCCCCCTCAGTCAGAGATGTTCTCCTGCAGGGAACAAAAAGCCAGACTCGCTGTCCAGACATGTTCAGTGTTGTTACTCAGTTTCAGAACTGGTTGCTAATTGTTGTTCTGACATCATGAGTTACTTCTTGAAGTGAAGCTCAGCCAGCAGAGCTCAGACCTCCTCCTGTCTTCAGCAAGCGTCCAGTCTGCCTCCACAGAGTCTTGTTTTGTATAATTTCCTCACATCTGAAGGCAGAACCATTTAGACATTTATTTGAAAGTTCTGGATAATTAGCACATGCATGTGAACAGAACATAACATTAAAGGCTACTTGGTGATTAATCGCAGGCCGCAGAAAAGCGGCAGAAGAAGCCGCTGCAGGTCGACCTGAACTCACGGTGGATGTGTGTGTGTGTGTGGACTGGTGTACAAGGCTACCTCTGTGAGACTGTAAAAAAGCAGTTGGAATGTGGTTGGGTGTGTTTGTTTTCCTTGAAAAGAAGCACACACACACAGGCGCACACAAGCAGGGGAAGCCATTTGATAAGAATCACAGAATAGAGCTTTGTTTGGCTAAAAAAAACCACCTGGAGTGTGTATTTACGTGAGCTGGAAATCGAAGGAATAAGCCAGGCTTTTTACTGAGTCTGAGGATGGAATCAGTTCTGACTGAAAGGGAACTGAGCGACAAAGAAAATCATCAGATTTTACACGTCAAGTCCGATTACAGGTGTCTAGTGAATTTGTGAAAAGTGCTACAAAGCCTTTGCATGATATAAAAAGGCAATAAATATGGCCCTACTGCACTGCTTTAACCCTCCTGTTTTCCTCATTTACAAGCACCAAAAAATATTGTTTGCTTGTCTAAAAAAAAATTCCCAAAATTCAGCAAAAAAAATTCCCCAAATTTCTAAAAATTTGCAAAAACATTCAGGAAGAAAATTCCAATAAGTCCTTTAAAGTTTCCTTTAAAAGTTTTATTTAAAAAAAATCCTCCAAATTTGACAAAAAAATTCTTGTAAATATTTTCAAGAAATTAGTAAAAAGTCTTCTAAAAAAATCCTAAAAATATCTAAACTGATTACATAAAACTTAATATTTAATATTTTCTTTAACAACACTCACATAAAAATCCACCAAAATCCAGCTAAATTCACTGGATTTTGGTGGATTTTTTTTTGTGAATGTTCTTAAGAAACATTTTTAACATTTTTTTCCACCAAAAAAAAGTTCAAAAATTTCTCAAAAATGTTGAAAATGTGGACATCAGAATTTTCACTGTGAAAATTTTTTTTTTTTCCACATTTTCAAACTTTCAAACTTGACCCACAGGATGACCGGAGGATTAATCAGTGGAGTCCTGATTGTGTTGTTCCTGTCATGCAGTAGGAAATGATTTGAAGGGTTTTGATCTCACTTTTAACACCGACGTGGACAAAATGTCAAACGTAACGTGGTTCAGAATGCCGCTAGAAAACACACGAATCCCCAAAGGAGCTCCGGCCACATTGCTCACTCATGGTCACCGTCCCATCACTAATTGAAATCCATTAGATCTTGAGCCTGCTGTTTATTTATTTTAAGCACTTGAAGGTTCACTCGCTGGTCACTCGCTCTCAGGGCTCAATTTTTGTGTGTTTTTTTTTTTATAGATTCAAGGTTGCACTGGTGCACCTTAAATTTTTCACCTTGTCTTTTGATGCCAAATAATACATTACAGCGTGGTCTTTTTTTCTCAGTTCCCACAACACATTATATAAATGCTTTGGTTTGTCGCTGCCTGAAACAGTGAGGGGAGGAGCTCTGTTCTCCCAGCCACCCACCTGTCACAGCACAGGACAGGTTTCATGGAGACGTCGTGTTTTCTTACTGTTTCAATTCAGAACGCTGTTTCCAGCCGTGCTTTTGCTGCACCTGTTGCAGTAAATTCAGTGCATAGTGTTGGCTGGTTTCATCACATCGCAGTGTTTCCCACGAGTGTTGGGAGTTTATTTGTGGTGGCGGGTGGCACAGCGAAACTGACGTGTGTGCAGATTAGAGGGCAGAGTGTAACCAAGGTTGTTATCGAATCTCAAAAATGAAGCTTCAAACATCCAAATCGCCCATGTAGTGATATTTTTCTACGATCTAACCATCTAGTTTTGAAGGTTAAACCTTACCAAAGAGTGAAGAGTAGGGTCAATATATAATTGTGGGACTTTTTGTATCATAGTTGACATTTTTGCTGTTTTCAGGCCTAAAATCAACATGGCCGCCATATAACCAAACACCACATGGCATTTTTACAGAAAGATTCTTCTAAATATTATACATACAATTGAGTGAAATTGAAATTTATTTGTAAAGATATTGTCATGAACCTGTTGACTTCTTTATACTAAATAACTCAGAAAGCCTTGGAGTCTTTCCAGTCTTTTCTTCAGCAGGAAATGGCATCATATGGAGCAGGTCATGTGATCTGGAATCAACACACTTCCTGGAGAGGTGTTTTTGTAACGGGGAAATTAGTGGAAAGTGATTTCTCAGATGCAGATACAATTTATGATTTTCCATGTATAATTTGATATATTACCCAAAAAGAAAAATCTGTCATGTTTATCTCAACTTAATACAAAGAATCAAAACTATTTCTGAATCGGCTCATTTTATTATTGTTTAGCTAATTAGAAGGTGGTTGTTATTAAATTGGGACGGTTATTTAGTTGACATTTTAGTGATATCAAGTCATTTTATAATAAGTGATTTTTACATAAATAGTGATCGAATTTGTGAAGACTTGATCATAATGAACATGAAAACATTATTTTTTTTTACTTTTAATAAAAATGTATGCAAGATATATCCCATGGAAGTCCCTGTATCTTATATTGACCCAGATGCTGCTTGGCGGTTGTGCACAGAGAAGCCTCTAGTCTCCACTCAGTCACTGCAGCTCAGACATTGATGTGGTCAAAAATGACTTTACAAATAGTAAATTAAGGCGTTATCGTTTATCTACCTGTGCAGTAACAAACATAGACAGCTGCTGGAGCTAATGAAAATGTTTAGTCACACCTGACAAATTTTAGTCACATTTGCAGCCAAAATGGTCGCACTCTTGACCTTGAGTGTTTTTGACAACGGTTGAGCCACCCAACTCAGGATAATCTGGCTTTATATAGCAGACTCACCATCTATTAAGAGTGCTTTGGCCAAACTTCTGATCCCAGTTGAAACTGAATCCCTCCAGCCAGTATCAAACTTCACGATGACGAAGCAAATTCAGCCTACTTCCTTGAACTGGTTAAAATTAGCCAGCAAATTCTGTGTTCACCTGAAGACCTGTGATCTGGACTCCTTCTACAAATCCTGTCAGCGCCCAGAGCTAATCAGTGAGGAGGTTTCCTCTGCCAGCTGCTCCCCAGCTCAGCCAAATTATAACCCAGAGGAGCGCCAACGCCTGAAGACTTGTCTCTATCAGATATGACTCAACCTGAATTTTCTTGTAATCCATCTGTCAGGCCTTAATTTAGACCTGCGCTCGCATCTTCTTCTTCATCCAGGTGGCATTCACTTCAGACGCTTCCTTCAAGTATTTATCAAAGCACATCTACCCCCTGTGTTGAGCATATTAAACGGTATCTGACAGGGATTTCTGGTCCGGTTCACAGGCTGCAGATTCATCTCAACACAAGTTTGGTAAGGATGATTAAAACAGCAGATCCCATGAGCTGAGAACTTTAATTGAATCCTAGACAGCTCCAGCATCTCGGGGGGTCCTTGAATCAGCACCGTGACACACTCGGAGACAACAAGCGTGTCACCACATTTGACTTCGTGTCTATCTGCAGGAATGTGTGCAGTAAATTTCAAACCTGTCCATCATTTGTCTGTTAGATTTGCTAAAATTCAATCACGACTACTTCACTTAGCAGCGGCATATGCGAGCAATAAAAGCCACTATATTATACAGAAGTGGTAAAATCTAGACATATTTGAACCGCATTTGGCCCTAAATAGACAGCACAAATTAGAGGCCACTGTGACTGACCTCAAACTGACAAAGCACTTAGCAAAGTACAGGCTGTAAAAACATGCTGAGCTGCAGGAGAACACAAACAGAGCCCTGAGGGAGGATCCACTGAGAGACGGCTTTATGATTGGTGTGGTCAGTTGCATGTTAGAAAACGGCGAAAATCATGTATTGTCCTAAACCAAAACAGACAAAGTTACGAAAAGAAGCCCCAAATCCTCACATTTGAGACACTGGAACTGGAGAATGTCTCAAGCCTGCATTGTTTTGGACATCCAGCAGGGGTCGACTCGTCTGCTGGCAAAAAATTATTGTATAGAAGTAGAAAATGAGCCTACTTCTCACTTGATTTTTTTTTTTTACCTCAGTAATCATTGTCCTAATGAGTTTTTGGTCTTAATCACTAGGGCTGGACCTGAATATTTGTTCGCTATGGTGGTATCCAGATATTAATTTTGGTATCTGAATATTCGGCGTTACTGTCTTCCCTCCGCCTTCGGTCCACGTCGGCTCATATCGGCTCATACCGTCGTGTGATCACATAAACAAACGCACATGTCTATGTGATCACCCCCTCCTCCCCCCAGATGAAAATAGGAATATTCGGAGCTTGTCTCTTCCCTTCGCCTTCGACCCACTTCGGCTCATCCCACCGTGTTCGGCTCATCTCGGCTTATCCATTCGTGTTTGTTACCACCCGAATGGCCGGGTTGCTGCCGACTCTGACGTCACGCTTCACTTTGTTGTATAAACACAAGACAAGATGCGGAAGACCTCCGCTGTTTGGGAATTCTTCAGTTTAACTGAAGACAAAACGAAGGCAGTGTGCAAAATTTGCGTCCGGAAGACCAGACAAATGGATCCGAATGTTCGGGCCATCTCCGCCACGTCCCCCTCACCCACCCACCCCCACCTCCACGCCCACCTCACCCACCCACCCCCACCTCCACGCCCACCTCCACCCCCCGTCGGACGTTATGGGGCGGAACGAATATTCGGATATTCGTCTTTAATAGGGCCTGAATATCAGGAGACCAGAAATCGCTATTCGGGCCAGCCCTATTATTCACTACACGTTCCAGTTTGGCAATCAGTATTTGAATTACATGTTGATTGCCAAATTGGAATTTTCCCATCTATATGTCAAGCTACGCTAACTACCTGTAGCTGGCTATAGTATCTAACCTTACTAAAAAGAAGAAATTTACCCCTAAAATTAAGTATTGCTTCATGTAATTTACAGTGTGTAACATGCAATCCAGAGCTACTGAATCATACCACATGTATGCAGACTAGAATAGCAGCAGCCTCGCCCAGTCTTGATCCATCTACCTGCCTGACGTCCACCTGACTGCCGTGACTCAGTGGCTAATTCACCACTTAGCCTGCATGGATTAGCAGTGTGTCAACCTTCTTTTTATAGCCCCAGAGCGTATATTTCATTTAGAATAGTTTTTGTTTGTTGTTTATGGCCTTCGGTTGTCTTTATTGATAATATCCATGCTGTGTCAGTTTTGATTTTCGCTGCTGGACGTCTGCAGGCGGAGAGCACACCGAGAGGCTGTGTGTAGAGTCAACACTTTGACTTTATAGGCTCCGCATTCCAGCCGTTCATGTGATGTCCGGAGTTTTGTTTGGCATGTTTGATTGGTTGTAAGTTAACACGGCCTTGAGTCGAGACACAGCCTGTGGCAATAAACTAAGAATCCACATGTACAGTAGAGAGAGGCAGCTCAGCCTTGTGCTGAAGGTCCAGCCTGTTTCCTGCAGGGATCCTCTGTGGCTTGGCTTTAATCCAGTGGAGTAGGCTCATGGCCTTTGATTGGCCAGGCTCTGCTGAGACGGTCAGTCCAGAGGAATAAGTCTGTTGTGTTTGGATTGTTTCCAGCAGAATTAATGTGCTGTCAGAAAAGTGATTGTCATCCATTTTATATCAATTCATGATTGAAGTCATTTCCATCATTTACTGGATCCAACTTCATAAATATATTCAGTTGTCCACGTTTCAGATATCTTATTTTAATCTTGGCTCAGGTTTTGTTTATTCAAAGCTGTGCGCTGCCGAGCTAATGCATATCAATGTTGTAATGAAAGTTTAAAACCTTGATGTGAGTCTTGGGACTGAAGTGATGAATTGCTGCTTTTCTTCATAAACAGAACATCTTGAGGTTTAGTTGATTTAAAGATGTTACCTCTGACCCTAGTAAACTGGCACACCCTTTGTTAGCAATTTCCAAGCTAATGTTGACAGCAGTGTTTCTAATTTAACTATACATCTTATTTTAAGTATTGAATTCCCTCATCTGTATCCAACTTGTATAAAGAAAAGGAAATCCACGTGGTAAATGAGATTAGACTTGACTTGTAATGTCCTAATCTCATCTCACCAGTGCATAGTATAGATGACTAGCTTAATTTAAGGTACAATACTGTTTACATGCCATCGAAACTGTTGACTTTTTCAACATATTTGGACAGATTTGATCCTCTTTGACCAGTTTCTACAGATAAAGGTGGTATACTTGAATGATGCCACAACTAAAAGAAGTATTTTAAATCATTCATTCAACAAAAATATCAATAGATGTAGGATTCTTCTGTGGAAAAAGTAAGTACAACCTTGGCATCAGAAGCTGCTTTGAGCAGAAATAACTCCTTGTGACGTTTTGCATGATTGTCCATCAGTCTCTATCAGCTGGCGGAAAGTTGTGATCGCTCTTTCATGCAAAATTCCTCGCATGTACGGTCCGTTTCAAATCCTCCACAACATTTCAATG
Organism: Acanthochromis polyacanthus; assembly: GCF_021347895.1. Taxonomy (NCBI): domain Eukaryota; kingdom Metazoa; phylum Chordata; class Actinopteri; family Pomacentridae; genus Acanthochromis; species Acanthochromis polyacanthus. The sequence continues at coordinate 1,740,394 of NC_067133.1, read as the reverse complement.
GGATTCAAATCTGGGCTCTGACTTTACGATTCCATCACGCTCCGTTTCCTCTTTCTGAGCCATTCCTCGGTGGATTTGCTGTGTGCTTATCTTGTTGAAAGGTCCACTTCCTGTTCGGCTTTCAGACGATGGTCTTACGTTATCGTCAAGCACTCTTTGATAGGATGCAGAATTCATAACTGAATCAATGACTCCAAGCTCCCCAAAAACCACAACATCTGTCTGTCCGATCTACTGTTATTGTGGTGAAACAACTGTGTTTTTGATCTGTCTTTCCAGAGCACATTTTTCCAAAAGACCTGCTCTTTGCCTGTTTGTTGTAGTTTTGGTCCAAACAGAGCTTTTTCCTGGCAAGTCGAGAATTTGCGCAACTTCTTTCTGACTGTAGACGCCTTCAGTTGCAGATCTATCTGCAGATCCTGTGGGGGAATGTTGGTGTCCTGACAGACTTCTTTTTGCATCAGATGGTCAGCTCTTTGGCTGAATTTGGACAAACTGAGAGTTGTTTGAAATCTGCGCCACTCGCCAGTGATTTTCTTCACAGTCATTGATTTGAAGATCTTTGCCAAACTCACAGCATCTGCAACCTTTTTCCTGAAGGTCTTAGACAGCTTTTTGGGTGTTGGCATGAAGACAACACACAGTTCAATAGCAAAGATAACAGTAGAACCTTGATGTCAAAGGTTTGAATAGCACCAGTTCTACCTGTCTCTCCCTAACGAGGTTCTAATCACTGACGTAATCTGGAACCTTTGAAATAAAGCTGATGGATTTGAATTATTTTTAGAAGTGACTGATTTGTTTATTTATATATATTTAAATTCTGAAAATTTGTTCCATTTGTTCAAGGAAATCATCTTCATTACGAGACACAGTTTCAAAGATGAAGCAATGTTTGCTTGTTAAAAGATTGGGATTTGGGATTTACGTTTTCGTTCACATGACTGATGGTGTTTTTAGGGATATCCAATATTGTCTTTTTTGCCAATAACCGATACGCCGATATTGTCCAACTCTCAATTTCCGATTCCGATATCAACCAATGCCGATATATGTGCGCTACATAACTAGTTTTAGGTAACATCACATATCTCCTTTCGTGGAATTAACACATCATGCCTAATTTTATTGTGATGCCTCATTGGATGGATTGGAGGATTTCCAAATGTAAACACTGTCTGTGCAAAATAAGGAAACTATTCCAACTGAAATCATAGAAAAAAGTGCCTTTTTTTAATTAAATTGTCTCAAACAGTTCATACTCTCCCTACCTTCCCCCATGAGTCGGATAAATATCGCTGAAATTCAGGCATTATTTTATCAGTTTTCATGATAGCAAAAAAAAAGATAACTATAATGACATATTACATTTTTATGCCAATATCGGTGAGAAGATACTGTCAGACATCCCTAACTGTAGGGTCTTAACCTTAACATTAGGCTTGTAACACTAATTCTAAAGAAAAAATTATAACGATAATGACCGATATTACATTATTATGCCAATATCGGATCAATAATATCGGTGGGCTACTATTATCGGACATCCCTAGTATTTTTGTACTCATTAAATCGCAAAATGTCCAGGTTGTGTTACGTATATGTTCAGTTTAGCCTATGGGCAACATCACCACGCACAAATACCCTCAGGCCAACACAACTGATGCAATCTTAGGATGTACATACACCATTTTCTGACATTGATTTCCCATAAAACATTTAAGCCTAACACTATCCTGTAGATTTTCTTTAATATTTTCCAATATTTGTTTTGATTTTTTCCTCTGAACTTGTCTATAGTTGTTCTGAAGGGTGAGATTAGCCAATCAGCATGCAGCTATCGGCCGTATCACTTCATTCTTTGTTGTTGTTTGTTGTTCCATGTGTTGACTTTCCTGCTTGCTTGTGTGTTTGGTTGCCCGGGGCAAAATAGTAGAGATTGCATGTTCATGATGTCTGAGAGGAACGCTCTGAAGCTACACACACACACACACACACACACACACACACACAAACACACACACTTCACAGAGCTTTAAAGTTACTTAACAGGAAGGAAACATGACAACAGGAAGCAGTTCAACAATCCCACCCTCTGACCCTGTTTGTTGTGTGTGCGCCTCGGTCTCCCACACTCAGGGGAATGTAAATAATACTATGGCAAGAAACTCCTACACATAAACACAGAAAGGCCTTTAGCTCTGTCTGTCTGTCTGTCTCTCACACACACATTAGCATATCTAACAGACAGCGACACAGAGAGAGAGGAGTCAGTGGCAGTGCCAAACTCACACTGGGCAAGCCTGCGGTTGCCATGGAAATGAGGCCACGTGACCACGGAGACGGTCACCGGGGAGACAGATGCTGCTGACCTTTTAGAGTGGGGGGGAGGGGCGTTACAGAGAGCAGGAGAAAGGATGAAAAAAAATATGTGGAGAGGGTACAGAGAGGGTTGTTTGGTTATGGTGCCGGAAGCCTCAGTGACGGAGGGAAAGAGGAACGCTGCAGATTTTTATCAAATAATATCAGAGCATGTTTGCAGTACACACAAGCTTCTGTCTGAGGGTAGCTGAAGAGAAGTAAGAAAAGGTGGAAGATTGTAAGATTGACTCACATAAAGGTGTAGAGGACAGAATGACCCACTATAAGTAAACCTATTAATAAACAGTCAGCTCCCGATAACAGCAAACTATTGTTGCATTCTAATATTTCTTTTTCTTTCTTTTTATTGAACATTCTGCATACAGCTGGTACACTATGGCTGAATTTTGGGCTTTTTTCCCAAATATTCTGCCCACTGTATTCATACTCTACCCACTTTTGTACACTAGGGAGTCAGGCTGAAACACTTCTATACCTTTAAAATCCATATAGTATATAATAACATATATGGAGATTTCACTGTGGGTTTTTTTGCCTCAAGACAGGTATTTTTCCCCATGCAATAGCATTCCTGACTCCTAGAGAAAACCAGTGAATTACCCAGTGGACCTACTTATTCAGCTGATTCATTGTTTTCCATTGTGTCCGCAGTATCTTGGATGGTGTTAAGCAGCAGTTAAATGCATTTTTACAGCTGTGATTCACATTAAGTGCAGATTTTACAGCTCTATTTTAATTAAACTAACAGTATGACAGGTGCACATACATTAAAGAGCACATTGTTTGCTTGTAACAGACCAATGATGGATGTTTTTCAATGTGATTAGTAATCATAGTTCCTGTGATTGATGATGATTCATTTTAATTAGTGATGTCCGATATTTTTCTTTTTTGCCAATAACACATATGCCGATATTGTCCAACTCTGAATTTCCGATTCTGATATCAACCGATATATGTGGGCTTAGAAATAATTCCAAATCACAGACATGTTGTTAGTGTGTCTGTGGTCACTGATGGCTAAATCCAGGCATTATTTTATCGGTTTTCAAGATAGACAATGAAATAAACAATAACAGTATTGACTGATTTTACATTTTTGTGCCAATATCGGGCCGATAATATTGGTATCCCTCATTTTAATTGATTTTTCATTGAGGTAACAGATGGTTTGACATATTACATGAACATGTTGTGTCACATCAGCATCTTAACCCTCCTCTTGTCTTCATTTACAGGCACCAAAAAATATTGTTTCCTTGTCTGACAAAAATCCCAAAATTCAGCCAAAAAAATTCCCCAAATTTCTGAAAATATGCAAAACCTTCAGGAAGAAAATTCCAATAATTCCTGAAAAGTTTCCCTTGACAGTTTTCGAAAAAAATAAAAATAAAAATCCCCCAAATTTTGCACGAATATTCTTGTAAATATTTTCAAAAAATGAGTAAAAAATCTTCCAAAAAATCCTAAAAATATCTAAAATGATGACATTTATATTAATATAATGTCTCATTTTCTTTAAGAAGATTCACCAAAAAATTAACCAAAATCCAGTGATTTTTTTTTCTGAATGTTCTTAAGAAAATCTTTTTTAACATTTCTTGTGTTCCACCAAAATATGTTTAAAAAAATCCCAAAAGTGTTGAACATGTAAACATCAGAAGTTTCACTGTGAAAATATATTTTTTTTTCACATTTTCAAACGTTAAAACACGTCCATTTTGACATGCAGGAGGGTTAAATTCAAGAGTCAGAAAGCAATTCGGAGGCTTTCAAATTCCTGAGGGAACCTTCTGAGTCCGTTTGTCGTGTTAATTAAGAGCTAATCCAAAGATGTGGAGTCTATCTGACCTCTGATCTTCGCCCTGTGTGCAGGTCTTCACCACCTACTCCAACGAAGACTACGATCGACGCAACGATGACGTCGACCCCATGGCGGCCTCGGCGGAGTACGAGCTGGAGAAGAGGGTGGAGAAGCTGGACCTGTTTCCCGTGGAGCTGGAGAAAGGTTTGCATGTCTTTACAACCGCTCAGAGTCACTACGTCAAGCCTCTTATGTAACCACACACACACACAATAACTGACAGGATGCCGCTAGTGGACATACACTGTCTGTCTGCTAACAACTCCATTATCCCCTTATGGGATTAAACTTAGCACGGATTAGCCTAATTAGCATCTAGTAATTCTGGAGGTAATGGATTTGAACCAGCAACCATGCATGACGGCTGCTCTCAGCTCTGCATAATAGCTGCAATACAGACAAATGTGTAATAACATTCAATGTGGATGAATGTTTTATTGGTTTTCCTGTCACTGTGTAATATGATTATTGATTGTAATGGCAAAGTATTAAATAAGGATGGATTAAAGATGCTTATCGCTGCTTTCATTTTCAGTCCTGATTGTGTTTCTGTCTGTGTCTCTCAGACAGCGACGGTCTGGGCATCAGCATCATCGGTATGGGAGCAGGAGCTGATATGGGCCTGGAGAAACTGGGGATCTTTGTGAAGACGGTCACTGAAGGTGGAGCTGCACAGAGAGACGGCAGGTAGCACCTGAGACTGCTGTGAGCTAGCTTAGCATAAAGTTGGCTTTGTTTTTAGTTTTTCATCAGTTCCTGACAACAAAAAGGCTCTTTAGCAAGCTTGTTGTTTGGTGGTGTCACTGTTTCCTTTGTAGAAATTCCTGCAAAACATGGTTGCAACAAATCCATGGATCCAGATTATGAGACACATCACTGCCAAAATGTAATGGCTTGGTCCTTGTGTCATTTCTGACCTTCCCTGAAAATTTCATCCAAATCTGTTTGTCTGATTTTGAGTAATGTTGCCCACAGACAGAATAACAGACAAACATACGCCGATCATCACATAACTCCGCCGCAGTCCCTTCACATGTTCCTACCTTGGATTAGGTACTTTCCCCCAAAAAAAAATGGTAATAAAGAAGGTCTTGCAGGAGAAGCTACTTAAAGGGGCACCGAGGAAAATTTTAGCAGAAATGTAGCGTTGCCTACATTTCCCGTGAGCCTCGGCGCATGCTGTCGCAAACCGTCATAAACGAGCGAGCGAGCCTCAGGAAAGCCGGCGGAGTTGAAATCATTGTTGAACAATAACGTGTGTAAATGACTCCGCGGTCTAATGTTGTAAAACCGAGTTGTCAAAGCTGCTCCGAGCTACGGAGTTAACCGAACGATAGCTCCGAGCTAACGTTACATTAGCCAATACCCACACAGTGTTTTTGCCACAAAGTTAGTCAACTAAACCAGTCATAGTCAAACTAATCCCATAGTCTACTAACCACACATCGCAAGCAACACACACAAAAGACAAAAGAATTGTATCAAACTTACAAAGAGCTAAAGTTACGTACCTGTCTCGGAGAAGCACAGCCAGCTCGGCATCTGTTTTGATTCCTTTTTGCTCCCGGAATTCTCTCCACCTCTGAAATGCCTGTCCAAGATGAACTTTTCTTTTGCTTCGTTGTCAATCTGACAACCTTTTTGCTTGCAGACTTTGTTCCGTTCGCTTCCTTTTGCGCTCCATGTGTGCCGTCTTCTCAACCAACTCTCCGTTCTGCTACTGCTAAAAACAACTAGCTCCACTCTGCTACGCTCCGTCAGCGCACGCGCACCGTATTTGCTGTAAATCGCTCCGTCTCTCACAGGAAATTCTGGACGAGTCGACAAAAAATTAATAAAATACAAATATTTACAAAACCAAAATGATTCATGAATTGAAAATGGGGGCGTTAATAAGTGTAAATAACGAAGATTCATCCACATTAATATGAGACTTTGTTACGAGCGTAAAAATCTTCCTCGGTGTCCCTTTAAGTCTGAACAATCCCAAAGTGACCTTTATGTTCCTGCAGTGGAAAACAGCTTTTTTGAGTCTCAGCAGCCTCTCAACTTCAAGACTTTTACACAGGAAGTCTTATTCACACAATGTATCTTCAATGCTTGACCTCTGCTTTTGTCAAACGTCTCTCCGCATACACTATGCTCTGTTTGTGTTGGTGTCTGTAGGATCCAGGTGAATGATCTGATCGTGGAGGTTGATGGGACCAGCCTGGTTGGAGTTACTCAGAGTTTTGCTGCTTCTGTCCTCCGCAACACCACAGGAACAGTCAAGTCAGTTTCACACACATGCAGCCTTTGCCTTGCATATTTGAACTTTAATAGCATATATTCATGTATTTTTAATCAATCTTGGCACATTTTTAATTGTAGGTGCTATTTTTTAGTGCAGATTTGTGGTATAAATTGCATATTTTACAGGTTTTGGGTTTTGTGCTTTGAGTTCAGTAACTTAAGCGATGAATTCTGAATGTTTTTCAGGTTTGTGATTGGCCGGGAGAAGCCGGGGGAGCAGAGTGAAGTGGCCCAGCTGATCCAGCAAACTCTGGAGCAGGAGAGATGGCAGCGAGAGATGATGGAGCAGAGATACAAGCAGTACATGGACGATGATGAAGAGGTACGTGCACAAGCAGTAAATGTCAAACGTACACAGGAATGTGTCTCGCTGCAGCAGCTTTGCCTTTTGAAACGTCCCAAAATATGAGCAAGTGGTTGTTTGTGGTCAGTAAACACAGACTCTAAAAACATTTTGTGTGAATCAAACCACACCAGAATTGAAGGACGACGGCCTTCTGCTCAGTCAGATGTCCTCTGAGGTTCTCCGCTCTGTATTTATGAAGCCGTTTCTTTCGAATCGTCTTTATTAACTCGGAGGATCTTCAGCTGATGCCGCTTTGTCAGCCTTTGTCAGCCGCAGGAAATCAGAAGAACTGTGTTGTGTGTATGTGTGTGCGTGTATCTGCATCTGTGTTTGTGTGTGTGTCTGTGTGTGTCTGTGTGTGTGTGTGACAAAATGTCCGTCTGTGTGTCACCACGTGGCCTCATGTTTTAAAACCAGTCCAACTTCTCCACCTTGTGGTCGGAGTGTGCAACAGAATCACAACATTTAAATTGCTCGTCTCTCTTGTAAATAAAAGAAAAATACTAAACTAATTATTCCATTTTGACTTTTATAGGTGAGCATGTTAAAATGAATATAAATTGCAGTCAGAAATAAATAACCCTCAGTGACACAGAAATGACAGAAAATATCATTTATTTCTAATTAATTCAATTTGTATACATGAACATTCAAAAGTTTGGGGTCGCTCAGACAATTCCATGTTTTCCATAAAAACCCACACTTTTATCCATGTGCTAACATAACTGCACAAAGGTTTTCTAACCATCAATGAGCCTTTCAACACCATTAGCTAACACAATGTAGCATTAGAACACAGGAGTGATGGTTGCTGGAAATGTTCCTCTGTACCCCTATGGAGATATTCCATTAAAAATCAGCCGTTTACAGCTAGAATAGTCATTTACCACAGTAACAATGTTTACACTGGATTTATCATTCATTTATTGTTATCTTCAATGAAAAAATAAACTGCCTTTCTTTCAATAATAGACATTTCTAAGTGACCCTGAACTTTTGAGCAGTAGTGAACCTGAACTAAAGTTCCTCCATATTCGTTAAAGTTGCTCTAAAATGAGTTAAAGTTGCTCTATATTAGTTAAAGTTGCTCTAAAATGAGTTAAAGTTGCTCTATATTAGTTAAAGTTGCTCTATATTAGTTAAAGTTGCTCTAAAATGAGTTAAAGTTGCTCTGTATTAGTTAAAGTTGCTCTGTTTTATAAGATAGCGTTACTTTTGAACCGATAATTCAGTAAGAAAAGATGTTTTTCCTTGCTGACATGTTTCGGCGTCTTCATCAGACATCTGACATGTGACGACGTGTCCTTTTTATCAGGTCTGTCAGAATCTGTAGATTCCGACCAGAATCCAGCGAAATTTTTTGGATTTTGGTTAATTTTTCCTCAATGTTCTTAAAGAAACATTTTTTTAACATTTCTTTTTTTCCCCCAACAAAAAAATGTTTGAAAACTTCCCAAAAGTGTTGAAAATGTCAGAAGTCATCAGAAGTTTCACTGTGAAAATATTTATTTTTTTCCACATTTTCAAACTTGAAAATGAGTCAATTTGACCCGCAGGACGACACGAGGGTTAGGTAGAACTGTGACTGACGAGCTGCCTACATGTCAGAAATATTCCTCCAACAGTTCACAGGCTGGACTGGAAGCGTTGGTTAAAGCTGGCTGACTCACAGCTCTCTGTGTGGTGGACCTGAAGAGCCTCAGAACTGCATTCATCACATCATATTAATACAGACGGCAACACGTGCTTGGGTTTGATGCAGGCTCATAATAAATGCAGCCTGTCTTTGAGTAGAAACGTGTGAGCAGAGCTGCAGACGCCGTAGAACTTCAGGAGTGATATATTAAGTGCAGCGCTACATATTGGTTAATGTATTTTTGTCAGCTTTAAAGTTACTGTCAGCCTGAAAAAAAACAGGGCGTACACGAGCTAATGTGAAGCTAATTTACTTTGTGATGCTGGAGAGAAGAAGACAAATGATCAGCAGGCCGGTATTGATTATGTGGAACCTTTTAGCGGATGGCAGATGCTGCGGCTGCATTTAGTTCCAGAGTCCAACTAGCTGTCCGACATCTGCCAAGATCGCAGCTTTCACTTCATTTGTAACTCCATACTTAAGCTAGCTGCTGTTTATAGCATTTTACACGACACGTACGCCTCCAAATTAAATGCTTATGGAGAGAGAAGCAATGGGAACACAGACTGAACTTGTTTTTTTGTTTATGCCGCTCTGTGATGTAAATATGAAGCTAGCACCACCTGCAGATTAGCTTAGCTTAGCACAAAGGCAGAAAGCAGGATAGCCAATAGCTTAGCTGTGTGTCAGGGTTACATAATCTGACACAAAAGTTAACTGAGCAACGATTCTGTCAGTCACTTTTTTTTTCTTTTTTTTTAGCAGTTTACACAAGCAGAATGTATCATGACAGAGTTAGCATTAGAGATGTTAATATATTATCTTTATTGGACAGAGCCAAGCTAGCTTTTCTGCTTGTTTTGAGGCTTTTGCTAAGAAATGGGAGCTATCGATGTTCTTAGCTGTGTTTTGTGCAGTATAATAAAGTTGTAAAAACATAAAAAGTAAAAGCCAAAGTTAAATCATTTTGATTATTTATTTTTACAAAACATCTTTTAAAACATCTACAGCATTTAAAACATCTTTCAGGTGCAATATTTCTAGTGCTAAACATCTGTTTACTCTTACTTTCAGTTAATTATCTGTTAATTTGTTTCTTGTTTTTTGTCTACAGTTGACATTTTGTATTTGTGTTATTTTATTTTTACTTTTTTCTAGACACTTATGACTCTCACACCAACACTTTTAGATACTTTACATTTTGTTTTGTCGTATTGATGATTTTGCCTTTGAAAACGCCCAGCAGGTTTGGAGTTTAGATGGTTAAAAAAAGTAAAATAACGTATTATCTGTTGACCTGCAGACAGGTGAATATGCAACCGATGAGGAGGAGGAGATGAGTCCAATGTTTCCAAACTCCGTTGAGGTTTTCGACCTGGCAGAGAACCAGGACATGCTGTCTCCTGTGGAGATGGACCCTGAGAAGCTGGCCCACAAATTCAAGGAGGTACATGTGATTTAGATCATTTAGACGTTGAACATTAATGCTTTTATTGATTGCCTTGTCGCAATCATATTCTATTTACTGCCCGTCTTCTTCTCTAAAATGAGTGAAAATAGTTTTCAGATCCCTATTTCTGTCTGTCTTTAGCTCCAGATAAAACATGCAGTAACCCAGGCAGAGGTCCAGCTGCTAAAGAGGAAGGTGAGCTCATTTCATATTCGGTCCTTTTTATCACGTAGAAATAAAAAATAAAAACCACTGCAACATCCAGGTTGTACTGCAGAGGAGAGTAAGGATAACATCGGTGCTTTTGCTGGCTCAGCGATGACTTAATGCTCACTCTGCCTCCTACGTTCCACTTCCTCCCTCCCACACTGACCCCCTTTACCTCCAGCTGGCTCACGCGGAGCAGGATAGGTTGCGTTGGCGGATGGAGCGTGCTCAGTTGGAGCAAAACATCCGGGACAGCAAAGAAAGGATGGAGAAACTGGAGGGCTACTGGATGGAGGCTCAGTCGCTGTGCAAGGTAATTTATGAGAGAACGAACACCGAAAAAAACAAGAAAGCAGCTGTTAAACATGGCTGGTTGAAGCATTTTTTCCTCTAATCTCCCCAAAACTGGTTTGTTTCCATTTACTGACAGTGAGTTTATGTTTCCAGGCTGTGGATGAACACCTGAAGGAAACCCAGGCTCAGTACCAAACCCTCGAGAGGAAATACAGCAAAGCCAAGAGACTCATCAAAGAATACCAGCAGAAGTAAGGAAGGGAGGGACAGAATGAAGGATGGAGGGGAGAAAAACCACCAACACTGTTTGTGTGTTTGTATTACAGGGAGATCGAGTATCTGAAGAAAGAAACGGCTCAGCGTCGAGCTCAAGAAGAGAGCGAGGCGACACACAAAGAGGAGACAGACAACCTGCAGGAAAAGGTAGAAAACACTCAACTTAATCACACCGACGACAGTTTTAACAAAGAGGAACCCAAAACAGAAGTTTTCCAAAGCACATTTCTGCTTCTCAGAGTAAGAAAGACACTGACTGATAACTTTAATAACATCTGCAATAAAAAGTCTCAAACTTCTGAGAAAGGTCACTAGTTTTTTTGTTGTCTGTTTTTTTGTTGTTGTTGTTGTTCGAGTTGGTACACAGCTGAAAACAGCTTATCCCTGCAGATTGTCCTGAAAAGACAAAATACAAACAGAAAAAGACTATGCTGATGTGTCACAAAAATGACACAAAAGGATGCCAAATTTAACACATAATGACAAAAACTAAATAACTAGAATAACACAAAAATGACACAAAAGAATGCTAAAATAACACAAAAATGACAAAAGGAGGCTTAATCAACGTAAAAATGACTCAAAAGACACAAAGATGCCAAATTTAACACAAAAATGACAACAACACAAAATGACGCAAAAGGATGCTTAAATAACTAAAAAAATAGCAAAAAAAGACACAAAAATGACACAATAGGATGCAGAATTTAACATGAGAATAACAAAAACACAAAATGATGCTTAAGTAACACAAAAATGTCATAAAAGGATCCTAAAGTAACACAAAATGACACACACAAATTCTAAAATAACAAAAATGGCATAAAAGGATCCTAAAGTAACACAAAATGACACACACAAATTCTAAAATAACAAAAATGGCATAAAAGGATCCTAAAGTAACACAAAAATGAAAAAAAATGGATCCTCAAAACAAAAATGACACAAAAGGACACAACAGGATGCCAAATTTAACACAAAAATGACAAAAACACAAAACGATGCTGAAATGACACAAAAGGATGCTTAAATAACTAAAAAAAAAACTGCACAGAAAGACACAAAAATTACACAAAATGATTTTAAAAAATGACAGAAAATGATTTTGTCGCCGATCTGACACCGACTACAAATCAGAAAAAGTCTCACTATGAAGAAAAGTTAGATTTAAGGTGCAGACTGTAATTTTTTAACAGCTATGAAATGAAGCATGCACATTTTTTCCAATTCCTTTCCGCTTACTTGTAGAACCGTCATCAGCTCAAATGTATCCATTACTTTGGTTTATGACCAAATCATTGAAAAAAAAAAACTGCTTCTCTTTCAAAAATAGGGACATTTTTAAGTGACCCCAAACTTTTGAACAGTAGAGTGTAACTGTGGCCATTCCAGTTTTGCTCATGTCTGTATGCTCTCCTTTCAAGGAACCCAGCCGTATTTTAGATGTATTTCTCCACTGTGTTTCCTCCACAGATTACAGACTTGGAGACCAAAGTGGATGCCTTGAAGACCCCCAAACCCTCGTAGACTGCTGCTACTTCCTACCTCCTGTCTGAGACTGGAAGAGGAGGAGCTCTGCCTTCGTTCTGACCGGGGCTGTATTTTATTCAACCAACCATCTACTGCACGGACAGGCAGCGCAGGAGAAAAAAAAACAACAAAACGAGGAAAGAAACAACCTCCCATCTGACATCAGCCAGTGACGTAGTGCCCCGTCAGTCAACAACCAATCCCAGAATGCACCTCCTGTAATATCTACAATCCTCCTCGTGTGTCTTCCTGGCGACCAACACAGAATTCAACAATCCATGAGTGATCTATTTGCTCCTCTTCAACAGTATCTTCCCAGGTTCTATTAATGAATCTAATTTGTTTTTAAAATTGAAAAAAAAAGCGCTTTTATTAACCAGGCTCGTCACAAAGTGCTTTATAGAGTGACAGAGGAAATAAATGCAAAACATACAAGAGCAAACAGGAAGCGATGTCTTGTCTGTTTTTCTCTGGGGCTGGAACTCGATGGGATCCCAACGAAGAGGACAAACGCGCTTTCTCTTCCCTCGGCGTTGATCATTTGAATCAAAAACTACAAATAAAGGTAGCGGCCATCTTGTTTTTAGAGACTCGGATCAGGAAGTGGAACAAGACTTTGGAAAGGAAGCATCCACCGTCCCGCCGATAGTTGAGTAATAAAAACTATAAAACGAGCTCGCCGACAGATTTCTGATCAAAAAACTGTGAATTTCCAGAACGCCCCGGCCTTCGGTTTCTCCTTTTCCAGCCTAACTCTCTGCTAAGCGACGGAAAGAATCGGGCAGAAGCGAGAATTTCAGGTCTGAGCCGTGGCGGCGCGATGTTTGTATATATTCTATACATTTATTTAAAAGTGTTTAAGTGGCTTAAGCAAATAAGTGGGTCTGATATCGGAGAGTTAAGAGGGAGAACAGTTGTGGAGGAAGTGGTTCGGTAGTCCTTCATCTCTTTTTTATCGACATCAATGGCAAACAGGGTGTGAATAGTCTAATGTGTGCTTCTAGAGCTTCTAATGATGTATATTTGTTGGTGTTTACTCCAGTATCTGTGGGTTTACATGCACACCAGCCTCCTGTTATTCAGCTCAGTCATGTGCTGTGTTCTTAGGCTGGTGCAGGGAGAGTTTCCTCCTTCTTTTGTGGATTATCACAAAAAGCTGAATATGCGGTATTCTGTAAACTGAAAATATTAATTCCAAAAATGAGACATCGGTCGCTCAAACATCTCCTAGAGGCAGAGAATAAACTGATCGGTTGAGTTGTTAATCAGTGAGTGACCAAAAAGTGCCAAAATCTTATAATAGTATATTGGAAAATTCTTGTTTTGTTTCAGAAATGAACTACACACTTCCTTTAAGGATGTTTCAAAATAGGTATTAAACTAAATCAACTGTAGTATTGAACTACGTACCGAACAAAACACTTGACATTAGAAAAATAAAGTTGTCAGTGCTATGCCAACTGTTGTCCTCCAAAATACCAGTGTTTTTTAAAACTTACCATTAGTAAGTAATGGAGGCTTGAATTTTCTATCTGAATATGGGAAGCTTTTAATTTGAAATTACTGTACGCTAAAAATGTTTCATCATTTTCAAGAAAATTGAAAAATTATAAAGTACATTGATAGTTAGTTTCAATTTCAACATTTTGTATTGAATTGCAGACGTCACGCTATGTAGCTAAAGGTTAGCTTGTCCAATCCAATTCCAATATGATATAGCAGCTATTAGCTATTGATGTATGCTAATTTTGAGAAGTTAGCATGCATCGATAGCTAATAGCTTGTAAGAATTTTCTAATTCAGTATGCTAAATTAGCATGCATCAATCGCTAGTAGCTAGTATGATGCTAGTTGTATGCTGAACAAGCTAAAGGTTAGCTTGTTCCGGTATGCTAAACCTAGTATTAGCTATTAACAATCGATGTGTGCAAATTTAGTGTGCTAAATACCAAATTAGCGTCGATGTATGCTAATTCAGTGTGCTAAATTAGCCTACTAAACATAGCATACATCGATACTAATACTAGCTATTAGCTATCGATGTATGCTAATTTACCGTACTGACTTCTCAAAAACAAAGGATTTTAAAAAGTCTTAGCCAGTTCTATTTCTATTGTTATTTCTATCAGTATTTGTCTCTTATTGTTAGCATATTATTGCTACAGGATAGCGTAGCCTCTAAGAAATGTTTGTGTAATGACACTTTAACAGGGATAAGAGCGACAGTGATGTTCAGACAACTGTGTGCATGTAAACACACTCCACATCTCATAGTAGGAGGACGGTAGAAGGTCCCAGTGCCAGTGTTAATCCTTTAGAGAATGAATTAAGTTAGTGATACAAGCCTGACATGGTCTAAATATTGGTTGAAATGTTACTATGGTCAGTAAAGGTCAGATATTCAGGAGTCCAGGAACCACTGAAGGTGAGTCCAGTTCAACCACACTGAGAAGGTCTTATTTTTGTTCCTCTTTGCTCAGACAGCTGCCATAAATCTTCAGATAAGGCATTTGGTAAAAGTGTTTGAAATGTCACTCCGATTGTCGTTGACAATTTTCAAATTGGCGAATAAAGAAATTGCCGAGAACAGATCAATTTAGAATCGAAGTTGTCCCACAGCGCTTACAAAGCAATCTACATGTTTCTGAAATCCTATATTTCACTATTCTGGTGTGAAAAGTGGTAAATGAGGACTGTAGTTCCAAATATGAAGCTGTGTTTATATATATGGTAGCAGAATGGTGCTTAGAAAGACCAACTAAGTCGTTGCCAGTGTTGGACCAAAATTTTCAAAAGGCAGATGTTATGGATTTTGGTGCTGTCATTAACCGTGGGAATTATTTTTATTATGAGTTCATGAATGTGTTTATTGAGATAATGTAGCTTGCTGGCAAGCTCTGATTAGGTCACATTACTTGAAAATACTTGAGTACAGTACAATCCAAAAATTCAATTAGGCTACTCAAGTTCTAATCAACAAATATGGAACCATTTCCTGATTCTGACTTCGTTCTCTGGTTCCAAGTTACAGAGAAACTCGTCAAAATCAGCTTCAATGTTGTGCTTTAGTGCTGCCCAAAGTGCAGGTGAATAATCAAATTTTCCAAAGACAAAATCATGTCATGCAGTGCATGTTGCTTCTGTTTAGCGATGCTAGCGCCTGGTTCTGTGGATGGATACATCAATCTGTTGTTCCACCACTTTGATCTGAACTAAAATATCTCTAAACTTACTGTGAAGATATTCATGGTGCCCAGAGGATGAAGCAAACTGACTTCTTCTGGTTAAAAATGTTAAAGGTGGAGTCTCCGAGGAAGATAGTTGATATTTAGCTAGTTAGCATATTTAGATAGTTAGCATGTGCCAGAGTTAACATCCCTCTTGCTAGTCGTGCCTCCTTTCTTCAATATGTGCACCTAGACGTGCACAGGACTCACTGGAATAGTGTTGTGTGGTCCTAGCCATGTTCTGTTTTTCACATCTACAGAGCCAGAGCTGTATATTAACATCAGAAGTTTTTATTACACAGAACGTAAACCGAGCAGCAATGACGAGATGTTCACCGAATTTTCCAAAAAGTGCATTGATTTAGAATCGCATATTCCACCTTTAATTTATTCAATACTTTGGATTTCTTAAAAGCTAATGTTAGAATGCTGACATGTTAAATTCATAGACGGTATATAAAAGATGGAAGTAGCCACGGTGACTTCACATATTGGTTTGCTTGTTTATTCTACCAATTTGAAGCCCTGAGTTTGGAATTAGCCCCGCCTTAAAGTATACTCTTTCTTGTCCATTTTTATCAAAATGGGACCAGGATGTGGTTAAAGAGGACATGAAGGTAGTTGGTGTGAGAGAAAAGGATGCAGAAGACAGGGTTAGATGGAGGCAATTGATTCGCTGTGGCGACCCCTGAAGGGAAAAGCCGAAAGGAAGAGAAGAAGAATTTACTAAATAAGCATCATGCTGCAGTGATGAAGGACTTAAACTACCGACTGAGTCCATAAACTCATCAGGAAAGTCTTGACTGAGGTAACAAATCAAGTAAGAAGTCGGTTAATTTTCTCAAAGACTGACAGCTAGAGGAGTCGCCCCCTGCTGGCTGATGGAAAGAATGCGGGTTTGAGGCACTGAAAGCTACATCCATCTTTTATATACAGTCTGTGAACTCTAAACCTGCTGAACATCATCATGTCAACATCAACATTTAACTAAAAGCACTGCTGGACCTCACAGAGCCAATAGCATGACTTCACATTCGTATTTTTTAAGAATTATTGGTAAAAAAGCAAAATATTTCCTTTGCTTTAACCCTTTGATGTGCAACATGGGTCAAAAGATACCCGTATTCCATTGAATATGGGTCACCTTTGACTCATTTTGTGCACCAAAGGGTTAAAATAAATCCTGTAAACAAAAATAACCTCCACAGATCACAGCTTTGTGGTTAAAGCAGCGTCATAAAAACAAAACGTTGCACATCCAGGCTCACTAATTGCTCAGTAGAAGCACGTTTTCCTGAGGTGTGCATGTTTTCTCCCTACAGTGTGTTCCAACTGTGCTTGACCTCGGACCTACTGGAATTCATTTGTAGTATTTGTGTATCCACTGATATTTTCCGTAACGTGGAAGCAAAGTGTGTGTACTTCTCTGCTTAAGAAATGTTGGAGAATTTAGTCACCAACAGGACTTTGAGGAACGGATGAACGAGGAGAAGCGACTCCAAAAAACTGGGTTGATGTTTTCATGTAAGGGTGATTGAATTTTTTTTAAAGGACTCCAAGTGTTTGTTCAGAACCTGCAGTATGTTTAAACTGTAGTCTTAGCAGATGGGAACAAGGGTCAAGAGCATTTTTAGAGGAATGAAAATCAGCCATAAGCAACTCTCGAGTATTTGTATTTCTTATGTATTTTTATTACAGTTTCATCTCTATGTCAAAAAAAAAGCTGTACAAAAGCTGTTGTATCACCAAATCAATTCCTGGTCACTTTGGGTTTATTGTCTAAACACAGTAAGTGATCAGTTTGCCTTTTTTCTAAGTTAACATGCTGCTTTTTGCCTCTACGAAGCCTTCTGATGTGTGCTACCTGTAGCTGACTGTCACTTGTTGCCCCTCATGTCTGCCCCCTTTGCTCATGTCTGCGTAAAAGATCAGGCTGCTGTCGGTGTTTGAAGAGTGTTTGCCGGTGGTTCCAGACAGACTGCCGTGTTGACAGACTGACAGATTGTAGCACTACAGTATTTAGGAGCTGTTGGAGATTGTAGACAGATCGATGCCTTTCACCATGATGCTGTTTTTGTGTTTAGATTTTAATCTAACTCAGATTTTTCCTCGCTTCATATTCTTGGACTGAACTTCAAAACCATTTTCCCACCAGCTGCCTCTGAGCAGCTTTACTAGTGCAGGTGAGAGGGTTTAGTGCCTTGGTTAAGGGTTTAGGAAAGTGGTTTTTGGGAGTAAACCATTCTCACTTATTTTGTCTCCAAGCTAAGCGATTATACGATATCAGGGTGTTTGTTATTAAGCGATTGAGAGAGTCTTTGATAGCATGTCCAGTCTGGAGTTCAACTGCTAGGACCGTCCTTCTAGAACCCTTTCTGGGAGTTCTGAGCACCCTGAAAATCCTCTGTTGTTCCATTCCTACATGCTCATAGGAGATTGGAGTTGCATCACGATCGCAATAAACACAGATCATTATTCTAAAGCTACTACAGTGTGAAAACAGTCACTTCACATTAGGGCTGGGCGATAAATCGAATTAATTCGATTAATTTGCCTTTTTAAAACCTGATGATTTAAAAATTTGCCAAATCGTAAAATCGAGTCGAGCTTAAATATCTAACAATACAGATTCTTCTTCTGCCTTTCACGACTTGTGCACTGGTGTTTGCTTCCGCCTCTCATCTCCGTCATGGTGGACAGAACAGCAGACGAGGAGTTGGTCGCGAGAAAAGGGCCTCATGTTACATCGATTATATGGAAGTGGTTCGGCTTTGACAAGACTGACACAGAGCAAACTACAGTCATGTGCAAGGTTTGCAAAAGTACTGTGAAAACGAAGCGTAGCAGCACAGCTAACCTCTTTCAGCACCTCCGGCAGAGGCATCCTAAAGAATGGGAAGAGTGCTGGCAGCTACGGGAGTGCGGCATGGCTAGCACTAGCCATAGCAAACAGACCGCAAAGAAACAACAAAAATCAATTAAAATCGTAATCGTCCAAGATGAATAAAAAAAAAATCGAGATTTTATTTTTTGACCATATCGCCCAGCCCTACTTCACATTGATACATTATGGCGAAAGATGTGTCTGTTGCCAGTTTAATATTACTAATATTAAATATTAATATTAATATTACTTCACTGACCAGTGAAGATATGGTACCAGTAAGAACCCACTGCTAGAAGTTACTCTGCGCTTGTGCTGGTTATTATCTCCCAGAATGCCTTTAGTCGTGCTAGGACCTCATTATATTGTCTTGCAAGCTGAGTTCCTTCTGACCTTGTTGACCGTTTTTTGATGCTCAGGGTGGAAATCTGTCTGGTAATCACTGGTAACCAACCTTTAAACACCAAACAACCTGCAGAACCAGTAGAACAGATGCCTGTTATGTAGAATGGATTAACTTTGTGCTCACATCATGTGTTAAACAGCAACTTTTAAGAGACTGGGGAGAAAAAGTTATAAAATATCACCAACAAAAGCACTACAGGAAATGTGGTTTGATTGATTTTCCATTTGCATTGTTTCATTTAGTCGCAAACCCCCAAATCCACTGCATTTTCAAGCAGGTCCACCCTTTTTTTTTTCTTTTTTTTAAACAGTATTGACTCTTGGCTTCTTCAAATAATGACTGCTGAAATTGGACACAGGTGTCGTGTGGTTTGCTAAATGAACGGCCATAGATGGAGCAGTGCCAAACAATGTGAGCAGGACAATCTGACAGCGTGGAAGCAGACCTCTGAGTGTGTCTCGGGTTTGAAACACAGATTTCCTTCTCTGCCTGGTTCTGTTCTCCAGTTGATGCCACCATGTTTGTCTGAATCAATACCTGTCTGTCAGCATTAATAAATAAACATGAAATATGTTGAACAAGGAACTACTGAAGTCACTCTTGAAAATGCGTTTGTACTTTGTTTTATTTCCTACCTGACCTTAACTGTCCCTTCATTTGTAGAGTACAAGAGGAGGACAGCCAATGATATAGTGACCTCAATCTGTTGTCTTCAATGGAGATCTCTGATTAAAACCACCTGCCTAATATTGTGTAGGTTGGCCTTACGCTGCCAAACATCTTTGACCATCTTGGCCTGGACTCTATGCACTTTGAGGTTTCCTGACACCAAGATGTTGGCAGCTGTTGACGAAATTTCACTCTTAATCCTTCGAAATTTGCTGTAGCGGGGTGTTTATTGGGATTCCAGCATACGGTGGGTTTACCAGCACAGAGCATGAGTCTTTGAAGGTAAGTAGGTATGTAAATACAAGGGTGAATAGTGGTTAATTTGCAGGTGGTTGCTGATCAGTAACAGAGGGTAATACAGCAAAGTCTGGCAGACATGCAAATAGCAAAGGTGCGACAACAAAAAGTAAGAAGTCTGACAGATGGTAACAACTAACAAAAGATGAAAGAATTATGGATAACCATGAGAAATGGAATGAAGTGACACTAGAAGGTATCTGTAGCAAAAGCTGTGCTGTTCATCATTTCCTACCCAACCCAAACTGTCCCCTCATTTGTAGAGTACAAGAGGAAGAAGAGGAGCAATATAGTGTCCTCAACCTACTGTCTTCAATGGAGATCTATGATTAAAATAACCTGCCTAGGTCGCCTCATGCTGCCAACATCTCTGACCATCGAGGCATGGACTCTACACACTTTAAGACGTCCTGACACCAAAATGCTAGCAGCAGGTCCTTCAAGTCTAGAAAGTTTTGAAGTGAAGTGTCCGTGTTTTTCCAGCTCATCCCCCAATGCGGTGTCGGATTGAGTTCTGAGTAAAAGTCAACACCTTGAGCTCTTAGTCATCATCCTCTAACCGTTGTTGAACATTGATTTGCAGGACCAAGGGTTTCCCAGCAGAACCAGAGCATCACTCCGTCTTCCCACAGGTAAAACACCCACATCCGTCCACATGAAGTAAACGTTGATCAGTGGAGGCAGATAAATGCCTTCCCGTAACCTGGTTCTACCAAAGGTTTCTTCCTGTTAAAAGGGAGTTAACCGCCTCCCCCCAAAAAATGAATTATTAGAATGCCTTTGTTTCAAACAGGTTTTAAGAAGCATCTTAACAGATTAAAAAAAGGTCGGACCACAAACTGTGAACCCACAGTTAAGGAAATAGGTTTTTCAGAGGGATGTTAAAGAGTTTGTGGTCTTTTCTCCTCAGAGAGTGGAGCCCTAACAGAAAAACCTGCAGCCTCGATAGTGGAATGACTAGCAGCACATCAACAGAGGACTTCAGGTTCAGCCAGGTAAGTATCTGATCTGAGGTCTTAAATTAACATCTAAAAATCTATTCTAAAATATACTGGTAGCCAATGAAGAGAAGCTAAACTACTTGTAGTCTTGTTGAGTCTATAGAGAAGTCCAAAACGATGAAAGGCAGGTTTGATGATCTGTATTTGTTTTGGGTAAAACTGAACCAGAGAACAGCTTGTTAGCATTGTTAGCATGTTATGATGTCTGGAGGGACGAGACATCCCACAGTGAAGCAACAAACCACCACAAAACAGGCTGCGTTACTTTCGTACATCATATTTATTAAGTGTTGAAAATAAATACAAAACATTTTTGGAACATCTGGCAAAGTGACAAAGACCTGCTTCAGTCAAGTTTTTTCTTGTCAGAAAAAGTTTCAGTTTTCCAGCTGGAGCCACAGTTTAAAAGTCCGATAAATCAAGCTAACTTAATTGCTCTCGTCCACGGTGATCTAAAAGGTCGAGGATACGTTTACCCTTTTCCACATTATTAAGAACAAGCCTTCCACTTCTGACAGAGACTGACTTCTTAAATATAACTTCAGATCTGGAGTTTGTAAGATCCAGAGGGACAGTACTTATCTGTGGCGAGAACAAATATCAGACATGTATTGAAATGATGGCACGAAATGTTCTGTGGATGATTTATATTTCATCGGTGCACTGCCAATAAATTTAACGCCCGATTGTAAATATTTCCAGTTTCACGGTTCGTAGATTTGACACCAGATTAGCATCGAAGTGCAATGGCAACCACGCAGACATGGCTGGCTGGTAGACGTCTAAACTAACCACATAAGTAGACAAATAAAACCGATCTGGATCGAAACATGCACTTGGAAACTGGACACAAGTTAATCAGCTGGAAACCTGCATATGTTATGAGTTAGTAACGTTAGCTGAGTGAGAGCGATGAAGGCCTGTGTGTTGTTTTGTCCTGTAGAAGGCACTGACACGCTATCAGTACAATCTGCTTCACTAACAGGATCAGAAAGAGACATTCGGCGCTAACATATTTTCTAAACACGCACGTATCCAACATCTATGGAGAGAAAAAACAAAAAGTGGACAAGATGTAGAGGTAACTAAAGAAGGTTCTGAGGTTCGTACTGTTTTAACAAGAGGGCAGCCATTAGAGAGCTCGGCAGTAGTCCATTAATGTCCATTACAGACAGATCAGTGTGTGTTTGTTCAGTCACAGCTATGGATGCTCTGTGGAAATGTGTTCAGACATCTATGTGTGTTCTATGTTAGGGGTTAGCATTCATATGTAATGACACAGGTAGGTGTTTCTCTATCATTCATGTCTATGTTCCTGGAGTCTGAGAAGGCAAATGGTTGTGTTTGTGTGTGTGTGTCGTTCAGTCGTCCACGCCGATGTTGCGGAACAGATACGACATGGACTCTCCGTTGTGGATGCGCCGGATGGCCTCCGACAGGATCATGCTGATGTCCACCGTCTTGATCTTCGGACACTGAAGCTTCTGGAGCTCGTGGGGGATCGTGTTGGTCACCACCACCTGGAGGAGAAACATGAGGGGAGACGTGAGGACAGAGGTCACACAGAGGAAACGCCTCATAACGACATCACCGCTAAGGTAAGTAAGTCACCTCGTCTATAGCCGACTCCTCGATGAACCGGGGGGCCTCGGAGGACAGGATGCCGTGTGTCGCCATGACGAAGATCTTGTAGGCTCCTCGTTCCTTCAGCGTCTCTGCTGCCGCCACGAAACTGTCGACGTCATCGATGATGTCGTCCTGCAGGATAAACAGAGCGGATTTAAGACATGCTGTCACCCTGGTGGAGTAGTCTGGCGCCCTCTAGTGGGAAACAGCGACCAGACAGCTTATGGAGAGTGACTGAACTCATCTGAGCTTTGAAGAGTTTAGATTAGAGGCTTCAGAATAAAAACTGACATTGTGAGATTTAGTTTATCTACATTATGTACTCTTATATGAAAAAATGTAGGAATTTTCATCAAATTACTTGAAGAACTATTTGGAAAAAACGAATGATTCCAGAATGACTGAGGTGATTTTGGGAGGAAAGTGCATCTCAATCAGAAAATTACACATCATTTTTTTAATAAGTTTAAAAATAAAACACCCTTAACCATATAGTGTAACACTAACAAAGGAATCTGAAAGTGTTTTCTCTTGGGTAGCACATCACGAAGAGTTTTGTGTTGCTGCTTTAAACAGTCAGACTAATTGGTGACGTATAGATGATGGATGGATCTTTTATTGATCCTGCAGTGGGGGATTTTCAGTGTTGCAGCAGCAGAAACAGTAAAAAGAAAAACAGCAGCACACAGTTCACAGATATACTTTCTCCTTCTAGATGAAATAAAAATGGTTACAGAAAAAAAAATGCACATAGTGTCCTTATTTATATTACAGTTAGTTTGTGAGTGAGCTGAACTACCGGGTTGATTAACAGTCTGACAGCAGCAGGAAGGAAGGATCTGTGGGTGAAGCCGTCTGTCGCTGAAGGAGCTGTCCAGTGGTGTTAGTGTTTCCTGCAGGAGGTGGGAGGTGTCCTCCATGACAGACAACAGCTTTGTCATCCTCCCCCTGTCTCCCACCACCTCCTCAGGATCGAGTCATGCCGCCTCATGTAGCGGTGAGGAACAGAGCAGCTGTTTTAGGTCACCATCGTTTCTACAGCTGTAATAGTTCTGTACCACTGATGTTGCATTTCTTTTTGCAACTAAATGTTCCTTTTCAGAGTGTCTCATGTGTAGCATTAGTTTGACCTTCTGCTCTAAAATATGCTGAATGTTGAAAATAATTTGTTAAAATGTCCGACAGCCAAATGCGTCATCTTCAAATGTCAAATTCTGTGCAACCAATAGTCCAGAAGATGTTCAGCTGACCGGCGCATGACTAAGAAAAGCATAAAATTCCCACTTTGGAGCCATTTGAGCCTGCATGAACTTAGAATCTACTTCATTTTAACGCCGTATCAGAGTGAGATTAAGCTATTTAATTCTTCTCCTTCACAATAAAAGCATTCAGCTGTTGGTGGCTTTTATTGTGACACATTGTGACCTCTCACTGAGGTTCATGCTGACGATGTTTGTCAACAATAATGTGTGTAAAAAACAAGTTAGGCCTTTTTTTGTCAGCAGCTCAGTTTTAATTATTGCAGATAGTAACAGAATGAAAAGGAGCCACACCTCACCTCCAACTCCTCAGGAAGATGTCCTGCTTCACTGAGTGTAAACTACCCCTGACCAACCTCAGACCGTTCTGGTAACTTAAGTTTGCTGCAGTTTTGACCATTCAGGTTGTCCACAGTTATTTCCGTAACAAGCTCTTTTTACAGGATGAGGTTGTTAGCCTCAAGCCTAACCCCCATGCCTGGAGGGCCATGGGACTGACTTTAGTCTGGACCCTACTCCTTGACCTTTCCGGCTTGGGAGGCCCTACCGTGTAAACACCCCCGCCGGCATAGCTCTTGGAGTCACTGGGACATACAAGCATCCTTCCACACAGCTAGCCTCAGGAAGATTTTGAGAATCTTCTGGCCCCAGAAAATATCAAACGACCAGCTACTGAGGCAAACCAAGCAGGAGGACATTCGTACACTTGTCACCAGGAGACGGTGGAAGTGGATCGGACATGTGATGCGGAAGGCTAGTAACAACATAGCCAGAATTGCAGTGCACTGGACACCTGAAGGCAAACGAAGTAGAGGGCGCCCGAAAACAACTTGGCACAGGACTGTAGAGAAGGAACTGAGGAAGCTCAGCTGAGGAAGCTGGAGCACCATTGAAAAACTGGCTAAAGATAGGCAGGGTTGGAAGGATTTCGTTGCTGCCCTATGTGCCACACAGGCATGATGGGCAGTAAGTGTAAAAGTTGTCGACGAGGGCTGCAGCTAACGAAGCCTCGAGTAATCGTCTGAGCATTAAATGGCATCAAAAGCGGAAGTGAGCGCGCAATGCAACAGAAATCACCATCCGACTGGAGCGCGGAACATGGATGGACATCGGCGCTGCATCGTGCATATATTATGTATGCACGATGCAGCGCAGACATCCGCGATCTATCGTAAACACGGCTGTCAGCGTTTACTATACAGCTGTATCTAAATGCGGACATCGGCGCTGCATCGTGCATACATAATATATGCACCGACGTCCGTCGGTGTTCTACGCTCCGGTCGGATGCTGATTTCTGTTGCATTGCACGCTCACTTCCGCTTTTGATGCCGTTTCATGCTCAGATGATTACTCGAGGCTTCGTTAGCTGCAGCCCTATTGTCGACAGTGTGTTGAAACTGTTGCGCGCTACACAAGGCAGCACGACTAGTTTAGATGAAGAGCTTCATGCTGAAAGTTATTCACTCACCACTATGATGGCGATGCGTCCTCCTACGTCTCCAACCACAGTGATGGGAGGCTTCTCTTTAGGGATCAACACTGGAAACACAAACGCAGAGTTAGACCCGTCGTGTTCAGACTAATGTTAATCAGGGGCAGCATTTTACTGGAGTGTGTTCATTACGTGGTATCTCCATGCTGGGGTGAATGGCTCCAGTGGTCTTGACAGTAGGAGGGGAGTGTCGACCGTCCACCTGGTCTGACTCGGCGTCCTGAGCTTCGCCATGGATCACTGCTATACCCAGACGTAACCGCTCAGCAAACGACTGAGCCCTGAACAGACACACAGAGAGGAAAACGCTGTGAGAGGAAGTTCAACAGTTAACTATGCTCCAAAGGAACAACTTGGGCGTATAATTAACGTGCTGCTTAAACCATAATGAGTTACAGCTCAGCGGCTCAGTGAAGTGATTTCATAAAGACGGAGAGTGAAGAGATTCTACCTTTTGGCAGAAGCTGGAGATTTGGCAACAATCACTGCATTTCTGTAGTCGGGGATCTGAGGGTTCAAGAAAAGTGGAAATTAAACAACCGACCATTCGCTAAACAGCTATTAAATCATATCTTAGCACGGCATGTTGTTCAGCTTCTGATATCTCCAGGTTAAGGGCATGGATTACAGTGTTTTCTTCTAAAAATGTTGGCATGTCATTGACACCAACTCCAGGACTTTACTCCAATCTGTAAAGTTCTCAGTGGAAATCGTGTCCGGTACATTCAGTGTTTTATTCCTGGATGGTGGAAGAGTTTAGGTTTATGTTAGTGGATCTTTTCTGCTCTCTTGAATGGGGAAATTCTTGGACTTTTAATGAATTAACGTCTCGTGCCTCTCTTCAGTTTATTGACATTAGTGCTGTTGGCTGCTATCTTTTTGTTGCAGATCTAACAAAGACTTGGTGTTTCGCTTTTTCACTCAATAGATAATGTTAGCATCAGTAGTTGCTCATCAACAAGCACTCAGCTGAATATTTTAGGGTGTCTAAAGATAAACAGACATGCAAATAGTGGCTAAGGTATGACGGAGAGGATGCTTGGCAGTATGTGGCCATTAAGTTTATATTAAAGACAGATATTAATTCAAGTTTATTGGTTAAATTAGTGAGAATAAGTGGCATGTCCGTAACGAGGCAATGAGTTTTCCTACTGTGGCTGCCACTAACTCAAGGTCTGATGGTAAAAGCCACACAAAAAAACCATCCTGAGCAGTCTCTTTCTGGGTGACTTTTAAAATATCTTTCATGGCCTTTTTTTTTTTAGGAAGCTGTATTCAATGTTTTGTAAGACTTTCAAGGCAAAAATCCCCAGGAGGAAATCTCTAATGTAGGCAGCAAAGTGTCCTTTCCAGTCTGCTGATTTCTGTGTTTACTTTTGGTCAAACACAAAAATTGAAATGATTCATGGGGAGAAATAAATCTCATTTTAGGAGCACTGGCAGGGTGCTTTTTAGCTGATTTCTGTGAATCTTAGTTTGTCTGAATTTCAACAGAGGTGGTATTTAGGATGAAGCAGCGAGGAACAATGACACCAGGTGGAAAGGTTCCCTGAAGAAAGACTGAGAACGGCTACAATCATTACGAACTAATGTACATATGTTGTATGTGTTGGTCTTTTACCTCTTCCTGTATGTACTGCAGCAGGAACGGTGAGGCCCTCAGATTGTCCACTGGGATGTTGAAGAAGCCTTGAATCTCTTTCTGATGGAGGTCCATGGTGATGAGGTGGGTGAGGCCTACACGAACACGCTCATGTTAGCCGTGAGAACACCTATTTCACAGTTTGCTTTGGATGTACGCTACTGTTCTAAAGTTTGTGGTCATCGAGGCAATTCCATGAAAACTCACACCTTTATCTAGCCTAGCCCTGCTAGACCCATGTTCTGAAGACGCAAGGGTCTAGGCACGCTCGACAGGGAGGGAGGCGGGCTAAAAGGTTGTCTATCAAATCCCTCGGCAGCAATTGGGTAGGTATACAACCAATCAGCACAACGAATAGGCTCCTAGAGCGCCGGAAATCAGAGGATGCGGGAGTTCGGTGAAGCCTTATTTATACAGTCAATGGGTGAAGCTCAAGTATATTACAGACATGTTAACAGAAAGATTATTCAGAGTCGGTGCTAATGGAGCTCAACGACTGTTGTCGTTTTTGTTGTCGACCCTGACAGAGAATTAAATTCGTTGCCGTGGGTTGTCTAGCGCGGCTAGGCTAGTTGTTTCCGGTTGTTTCTGTCAGAATCGTCACGCCTCTGTCGTCACTTAGTTACGCCCGCCTTCTGACTCTACACTTCATGGTGATTCGTCCGGCCAGTTTTAGGAGCATCCAACCTCAAGCCTTATGGAGGGTAACTAGACCCACCCTGGCAGAGAATTAAATTTGTTGCTAGCGCGGCTAGGCTAACCTTTATCCATGTTCTAACAAAACTGCACAAGAGTTTTCTAACCATCAGTGAGCCTTTCAGCACCATTAGCTAACACAGTGTAGCATTCATTTGTGGACATTTTATCGACTTTCACAGCCGTAATGCAAATTAGTGAGCTTCCATCTTCCTTTTTTGTTGAGCACATAAATCACTGATGCAAATTATGAACAACAAGAACTATGTCAGTTTAAAAACACGATGTAAAGTTCTAGAACCACACCTACTTTCTACTCTGCTACATGTGAAATCTTAAGTTAAAGTGCTACAAAATATATTGTTTTATGTTCAAGTAGAGTTGAAACAACGAGTCGATACAGTGATTATTCAAAGGAGACAAATTCGTATTATACAAATATATTGATAATTGTGTGCCTTCATTTTCTTCCAGTAACATCAGATTTTATGATATCAGCTTCTAAGTTGTGATTTTGCACATTTTGCACCAATGTTTGAGAGAATAATAGTTTATAAAATAGTTTATAAACTGCCTGATGTCCAGCAACAGTGAAAGGCTGTTCACATATTAACACTCCAGCAACATTCATATAAATAGTACTAGCTATGCAGCCATTTTTCTGCATACTTATAAACGTCTACTTCACATTTTCAGTGGAGGGATTGCAGGGTGGAAAGTGTTAAATATTACAAGCAACTTCTTTCTCCCCTGTCCTCTTCCACTTACCAGCTTTACACATCATGGAGGCGATCAGCTTGGAGACGATGGAGCCCCTCTTCCTCATCTTACACTGCTTGCTGTAAGGGAAGTACGGGAGGACGCCCGTGATGCTTCTAGCACAGGATGTCCTGCACGCATACACCATGATCAGCATCTCCATGATGGTGGTGTTCACATCCCTGACGAAGACAAAACACGGAGAGGAAGAGTGGAGGGTATTAGACAAATGTGTGATATGAGCGAGCGTGTCGAGGGAAATCTTTACTGAAACTTAATAATGTGAGTGCTCTCTTACTTGGACACTGTCTGGATGACAAAGACATCTTTGCCTCGCACCGACTCCTGGATCTGTACCCGCGTTTCTATGGAAACAAAACAGGATGTGAGAAGAGGGAGCACACGAACACACATCCAGCACACTGGTATCTCATAACAAAGCCTGTCAGCTTCATCACCCCCCCCCCCCCCCCCCGTCACTGTGTGAAATCGTAGATACCAGCATTCCAAAAATGTGCCTCCCACAGAAGAGAGATTAGAAAACAAAATGCTTTCTGAGCAGAGCCCGTGTCCAGAAAAAACACAGAAGGAACGCAGACGCTGCTGCCATCGACCTAAAATCATAGAAGCCACAGACGAACTGTAACCGCCTCTGAGTACAGACGTGTGAAGTACATCTTTGTCTGCTAGCGCTCCGTTTCTTTCCACTCGCTGTCGTTCTCGCCTGTCCTTGAACCTTCTTGAACACTGAAAACCTTCTACTCCTGTCAAACCCACCACCTGCCTCATGTGGGAAACATCAACTGAGAATCAGACTTAATGGAGAAAACCTCACACTAAAATGTCCCCCTGATAAAGCTCTTATTATCCCCCAGTAAGAAGAAATCATGAAGGATGTTTTACTAAAAGTTGAGCCCTAAATCAGGGGTGTCAAACATGCGGCCCGCGGGCCAAAACTGACCCTCCAGAGGGTCCAGTCCAGCCCTGAAAGTGTAGAAATTACAGAAAGGACATTAACTGCAGATTGTAAATTTGTTAAACATAAATTTAAATAATTTCTAGACCATGACAAGTTGTTTTGATCATAAAGTAAAATACTAGATTGTTCTTCTGTCGTTTTGTGTCTCATTTGTGTAATATTTTGTCTCATTTTTGTTGTTTTTTTCTTTTATTGTCTGACTTTTGTCATTTGCCTCATGTTTTTGTTGTTCTGTGTCTCATTTTTGTCACTTTGTGTCGAATTTTTGTAATATATTGTCTTGTTTTTGTTGTTTTTTTGTCTTTTATTGTCCAACTTTTGTCGTTTTGTGTCATGCTTTCATTGTTTTGTGTCTCATTTTTGTAATATTTTGTCTTGTTTTTATTGTTTTTTGTCATCTATTGTCCTACTTTTGTCATGTGCTTCATGTTTTTGTTGTTTTGTCTCATGTTCAGAATTTTGTGTCTCAGTTTTGTAATATTTTGTCTTTTTGTCTTTTATTGTCTGACTTTTGTCATTTGTTTCATGTTTTCATTGCTTTGTGTCTCATTTTTGTCATTTTGTGTCTCACTTTTGTAATATTTTGTCTCGTTTTTCTTGTTGTTTTGGCCTCTTTTGTCTCATTTTTGTTGTTTTGATCTTAAAGTGAAATACTGTATCACCAGTTCCAGATGACTGAATGTTGTGTTCCTTTGTAGACACTCTGTGATCTGGAAGTTGTAAATGATAAACGGATGTATATTGCTGTTGAAATTTAATTTATTTTTCCTCAGAAATTTTAGGTTGTTCATGATGTTTTTTTTTTAAAAAAAGATAATCCCTCAAATGTGAACATTTTCAGAAGGTACTTTTTTACACTAAAACAAAGGAAAAAATTGGATGTTATGTTTGGGTTATGATGCTCTGATTTTGCTGGTCCGGCCCACTTGAGATCAAATTGGGCTGAATGTGACCTCTGAACTAAAATGAGTCGGACACTTCTGGCCTAAATAATCCTAGAATGACCAACAAAACATGGACTGGACTTGGCTTTAGTCTCAACTAACTCACATAACAAAGAAAGCAACATAGAAACCATAAAGCCGGTCTACTTCTACAGCTGCTAGCAGTTACTATAGTTACATAGAACTGTTGTGACTTAACAATTTAACAATTAACTTGGCAACAAACGCAGCAAGACTGTCCTGTCAATCATTTATCAGTGTGAAGCTCTACATGTGTCGTTTTCTGTCTTGTTTTTCCTCTGGGGCTCATTGGATTTATCTAATAAAACAGGACATCCGTATATATGGTCCCACATCAGCTTTGAATAACCAATGGGGCACCACAAGGCTCAGTCTTTGGTCCTATGTTATTTCCAATAGAGCTGCAACAACAAATTGATCCGCTGTTGATTTATTTATTTTTTTAAATCAATGACTTTCTTTTTTTTAAGCAAAGTCTCAAGTCTCTCATTTCAGCCTCTTAATTTTTTTTCACTCATGTTTACATTTAATTTTTAGACATTAACACAAACAAACGAAACATCTGAACAGAGCCTGGGTAGTAACAGAGCATCTACATCCTTCTTCAGTCCTGTTAATCATCATTTTCCCCTCCAACGTTGCCATTTTGAGTCCTGTATTCCGTCCATGTTTGCCATTTCTGAAGCCCGGGATGAAACCTCTTCGGTTCTGCACCACTTTTGTTGTTTATCAGCTACACCATGCTACCAGGGTTAGTCTTTAAAGCTGGATGAACTTTCCTTATCTTCTACAATGTGTTAAGACGTCCTCTTACCTCTGTTAGCTTCCTGGTACACCTGCACCTTGCCAAGCTCCACCCCCAACCGCCTGAGAAACAGAAAATGACAAAGACGATCGGCATGATGGGGGGAAAAAAAGCTGTTATTACTACAAGTTACAGAGATTAAGTTTAAGGTGAAAGTGAAAAGAGGATACAAAAATAAACTACTAGTTTAGACGTGTTATTTAGTGACACACACGCCTGGAATTTAGCTTCTGATACACCAAGCCAAAACCTTTATTTGCTCTATAAACATGCATAGACTCAGATCTCCTTGTGTAAACCAGGGCTGCATTTCAAGCTAGTTTTGAAGTTTGTTAATGTTTGGTTCTTAACATAATGAAATATGAGAAACGTCCTGAAGCTGGAAAACTAGATTTGTGATTTTACAAAGGAGAGGAGAGATAAAGTACTGGATTTTAGTTGATTTTTTTTGGGATTATTAGTGGTTAAAACAAGCCAAAATATGGAGCACCATGTCGCCAAGATGCAGAGTTAAATGCGACTGACAGAAAATGAAGGACATCAAATGCAGAATTTGGATCAGATATGCAGCTGCTGTCACTGAACATGCATGATTCTGGTTATAAATGCTTTGCACAGGTTCAGGAAAGAGGCATATTTTGTTTATTGTGCTCTTCTTAGTTCTTCCAGATGCTTAGGAAGCGTGACAAGATCATAATTTAAGGTAAACCTTCAAACGAATTACCTAAACTGGAGTTATGTTGTTTCAATGTGTGTTGCAGTAATCTTTTAAAATAACTTCCCCTCACAGACTTAATTTATTTTCATTCCAAAATAGTTGTATACTTAACAAGGCAGACTCCAGGAAAACAGTTTGAGCAAGGAAAGAAATGTAAAAAAAAAAAAAGCAGATTTAGGCTTCGATAGTCGGCTCGCACAAACGTCACGCTGCTATTTTTGATGAAAGGTCAAAGGAATAATAAAAACTAAATGTCTCTCCCTCCTTTGACTAGTTGAACAATTAGTGGTTTCAGTTCTATCAGCTTATTCTGGAGGATTATAACTTGTAACTGGGGGTGTTTTCTTGCATCAAGCTGCAGGAAATAGCCGCTCTGAATGGGAATATTTTTTATAAAGTGTCTTTTTGTGTGTCATGAATGCATGCAGTGGAGTGGTTAGCCGCATTGTGAACACCAAACAGCACTGCAATTTAAATGAAAAACACGTCCAAATGTAGAAGTGAGAAAGCCTGAATGAAAAACATCTGAACAAAGGCACGCTGCAGTGAAGCGTTTTAAAGCTGTTTCTTGCCGTCTGACATGATGGAGGTGACAGACGTGTTCCTCCAGCTCTCACATGGACTGTTTACTCTAAAATAGCCACCTCCATTACTGCTCTCCACGCTGGTGTACGCTAATGTCAGCGAAAGTTCGCCGTACTCACTCTGCGATCCTCTTCCCCAGCTCGCGGCTCGAAGGGTGCGAGTTGGCGGTGAAGATGACCAGGCCACCCTTAGTGTGGTTCATGTCTTTGGGGTCTCGGTCGCTACTGTCCCCACACTCAGGCAGTGGATCCCTGGGCACCCACGCTGCACTGAGCCCTTCCTGTGAGGGAGGGAACGGCGGTTACTTCCTTTAAAAATCAGCCTGTCAACCGTCACGAGTCGAGGAGAAGAGGAACCGGAAGCACATTTTGGTGAAGCCCTTCAAGAAGTCATTTTCAGACTAAATGAGTAAATAAAAGCGCCATCATGTGACACACTAATGCAACTTTAACTCCTTGATTTAAGCCAAGAAATATGGGTTTATAATAGGACTGCACCGTACATCGTGTGTGTATTCACATCACAGGTGACGCACTTCATACTGATGTTAAAGACAAATTAACCCTGTAAAACCCACTGTTGCAAAAAAACATCAGTATTTTTAATATTATTTTATATATATTCACATGTATTTTGTCACTTTGCAACCTTTTGTCTAATTTTTTTTCTCTTTTTGTGTCGTTTTTCTCATTTTTTTGCTTCTCGCTTTATCGTTTTGTGTCTCATTTTTGTAATATTTTCTCTTTTTTGTTGTTTTTTGTCTGACCTTTTCACTTGCCTCATGTTTTTGTCGTTTTGGTTCTCGTTTTTGTCGTTTTGTGTTTTTTGTCTCGTTTGCGTTGTCTAATTTTTTGTCTCTTTGTTTCTTTTAATGGCATTTTTTGTCTTATTTGCATCGTTTGTGTCATTTCTTGTCTCGTTTTTGTCCATTTTTTGTCACTTTGTATCTTTTTTCTAATTTTTTTGTCTCTTTATTGTCATTTTGTTTCTTGCTTCTCATTTCTGTAATATTTTGTCTTGTTTTTTGTCTGACTTTTGTCATTTTGCTTTGATTTTTGTAAAATACTATATCTTTCATTTCCAGATATCTGTGAATAAATGTTTTGTGTCTTTGTAGACACTTTGTGGCCTGTAAGTTGTGTTGTGTAAATGATAAACTGAGGCACAGTGTTGTTGAAACTGAAATTATTTTTCTCAAGAAATATCAGCTTGTTCATAGTGTTTTGTAAAAAGATAATTCCTTAAATGTGAACATGCTCAAACTGGACTTTTTTGCAGTAAAACAAAGGAAACATTTGGAGTTGTGCTTATTCATACGTTTTTATGCTAACGACTAATCAGTAATTGTCGGAGTTGTATTTGTCAGTGAGGCAATTTGAGCTTATAAACCCTACATCTTACTGTGTCTGTGGCAGGAAACGCTTTCACTGAGTCTGTTTGTAGCTGATAGGAGTAGAACAATAACATAGAGCAAACAAAAAGGCTGGGCTACCAGATGCAACCATGTGCAACCGGAATGAGTGCGACTGACTCTATCTTCATAGATTATTAAATTGTGCATGTATTTAAGCATTCGGTGTTGTTTAAGGAGATCATTATCCTTAAATAAGCCACACCGAGCCTCTAACAGATGCTAGAAATACAAACCAACAGTCACATTAGCTTCCTAATGCTGCTAAGCTAACTGGATTTCGCCGCTTACAGTGAGATTTATTACCCAAAACCGAGTGTGTTAAAACGCTGAACCGTGAGCTGAAACCGTGCTTGTAATGACTACTCTATAACCACAGCCTGGCTGATAAAACCTACATAATAACGCCGTTATAACGAGATGCTTGGCAGATAGCGGTATGCTAGCCAACGTTCACACACAAGTACTAACGCGATAGCTAGAAATAATCTCACCACAGCAAAGCTCTTGACTGCGCGAATTGATTTCTCATGCGTCGGAAAGCAAATATTTCCGTGCGGCGAGAAGGGAAAAAACGCAGTAAAATACACCAAACGAAACAGAGAACAATAGAAGTCTTTACCAGCTTGCGTGTTAGGTCCGGTTACAACCTGCAACCAACAGTATATGATTGTACGAGCCTCCAGCAGCACTTTACAACCTGTTCCCTTCACTCTCCGCTGCCTGCGATGGTCGGCCTTGATGGGCGTACGGCTCGACCAATCAGATGCCAGAACGCCGAAAGAGGGCGGTGTTTAGATGCGTTCAAATGCTCGTTTAAAAAACGTAGAAGGGTCCGTATATAAATGAGGGACTTGTGAAGTCCTTGGGATATATCATGCATATATTTTTATTAAAAATTTAAAAAAAAAAAAAAGTTTTTTTATGTTCATTATGATCATGTCTTTGCAAATTCCATAATTATTTATTTCGGAAACAATCACTTATTAATAAAAAAATGACTGGACATCACTGAAATGTCAACAAAAAGTCCTGCAATTATAAATTGGCCCATCCAGAATGACTTGAAAATGATCCATAATTATGGAAAATTAGTCCAGAATGACATTAAATTTGCCCTAAAATACTTGAAAATTATCTCAAAGACACAAAAATGATCCAAAATGACGAGAAATGATTCAAGCTGACATAAAACTTATTAAAAATGACAAGAAAATGTCCAAAATGACTTGAAAATGATCCGTAATTATGGAAAATTAGTCAAGAATGACTTGAAAATCATCCATAATTACAGAAAATTAGTCTGTAATAACATGAAATTTGTCCTAAATGACTTGAAAATTACATCAGACACAAAAATGATCTCTTCACCTTAATCCTTGTGACTCTAAAAACTCAATAGCTTTACAAACTCTAAGATTAAACTCTCCACAAGGATCTAAAATAAGTTGGACTTCTACATGAGAGCTTTAATTATTCTTTATGTACTTCCTGAAAAGTTTGATCAATAAAAAAGACAAAAACTAATATTTTCAGCTGAACTAAAGACAGACTTTGTGATTTCTCTGCTCACATGTTTTGTTGTAAACGTACTCTTTCTTATAAATAGCCGCTTAACCCCCTGGAAACCAGCGTTTTTCCTGTTTTTGCTCTTCGGTGACCCTAGACAGCCTGTTGTAATGTTTTTTTAGCAACACACCATACTATGACGTTTTTACAGTGAAGGTTCTACTGTGGAACCAGTTTGACATGTTCAGGCGTTCTGAGAAATAATTTCCTATTTAATGACAGAGCTACACATCTGAACTCAGTCTCATTAAAACAGACTCTAATTCAGTGTCATCCATCCATATTAAAGTGCAGCTACCCAAAATGTTTGTTGCATGAGTTCCAACAAAACCTGTCCAGGTAGAAGGCCACTTTGACAAACAGGAAGTGGAAGATTCCAAGAAGATTTATAGAAGAGGGAACCGGACTGTACTAAGTGTGGTCCAGTGTAGAGGGGTGTTTTGTGGGTTTTTAAGGCTGCTCGTAATAGTGAGACATTTGGAGGAGATATTCATTTGCAGTAAATGACAGGAGGCAGAGCTGGAGGTAGCAGAACTGAAGATGCTGAGGTTCTCTTTGGGAGTGACCAGGATGGATAGGATCAGGAATGAGTACATCAGAAGGACAGCACATGTTAGAGGCTTTGGAGATAAAGCCAGAGAGGCCAGACTGAGATGGTTCGGACATGTCCAGAGGAGAGAGAGTGAATATATTGGTAGAAGGATGCTGAGTTTCCCACTGCCAGGCAGGAGGCCTAGAGGAAGACCAAAGAGGAGGTTTATGGATGTGGTTAAAGAGGACATGAAGGTAGTTGGTGTGAGAGAAGAGGATGCAGCAGACAGGGTTAGATGGAGGCAACTGATTCACTGTGGCGTCTGAATTTAATAACAACCACCTTCTAATTAGATAAACAATAATAAAATGAGCTGATTCAGTAATAGTGATGATTGTGTTCTTTATATTCAGTTGAGATAATCATGACAGATGTTTCTTTTTTTTTTGGCAATATATCAAATTTTATATGGAAAATAACAAACTATAACAAAAGAGGAAAATTTGGAATTGTGGTTATTTATAGGTTATTATTCTCTGATTTTATGGCCCACTTAAAGGCATTATGGAGGATGTTTTTTTTGTTTGTTTGTTTAATTTGTCTGATTTACATAAAATGAATATACTGACCTTTAGTGGACTTGTATGTATGGTTTCTAAAAGAATAAAAAAATAAATAACTGTGGACATGGCAGGACCTGAAAAACATCAGCCAATCAACACGCTCGGACCGAGGCGTTTGGTTTGCTCCCTTTCCTGTCAATCGAAAATCTTCCGGCTCAGGCCTAGTTACGAAGATTCCATACGCCTTGGACTTACGTGTTTTCTGTATGTGTTGCTTTGGTATAGCTTCGTAGTTAGCTGGCGACTTGTTTTGCTCATCTTTTTTTACATAATGGCAGATAAAGATCCAGGGGGACCCAACCGTAAAAGACAACTTCACGAGTCCTACGCAAGTTTCTGGAGGGGGGCGTTTCTTCGTAAATGTTAAGAGGGGGGAGGTTAGAGGGGGGTGAGGGAGAGGTTGTATGTGCGCATGCGCATGCTACGATCAAAGTTGTAGGAAATTAAATCTCCTCTAATGCCTTTAAGATAGAATCAGACTATATGTGGCCCCTGAACCTAAATGAGTTTGCCACCCCTGCTTTAAGATGTAACTCCCCACTGAGGCTTCCTGTAGAATTTGTGGATCTATGAAGTCCCTGCCTCTCTTGCCATCCATCCCTCCCTCTTTACTGTCAGTCAAGCACACCAGATCACCTGTGATTCTGCTCAAACACTGTGAAACTACTCTAGAAAGTACAGGAACAAGGTGACAGGGTTAATTGTGGGGGTTTGTTACTGTGAAATCCCAGAATTCTGAGTCTGTCTTATTGAGAATGTCGTCTGTACGCGGTAGTTTCAAAGTTTCCAAACCTTCAGTAGTTATGCTGGATGCTGATTTTGCTCATTGTGTCTTTGAGCATATAAAAAAACAACATATGGACGTGTTTACACAACAAAAAAATCTGGATTTTCTTTCATAATCTGAACAGATCTTGATAACAATTCTCTGAAGTGTGTGCTTTGTGACCAGCCACTTGAGGGCAGTGTGTTTTTGTAGAAGCTTCACACAGCCCTCCCTGCTTCAACTTTTTGTTAAATAAAGTGACTTTCAAGCCTTAAATAAACACGGTTTCAGTCTGTAGAAGTGTTTTGATGCTTGATAATTAAGTGTAAGCTGTACTTTTCCCTTTAGTCAGATCTCTTGTTAGTTAGATCCCAACATGTAGTCAGAAAAATCTCATGTAGTTATGAAAATATTACACTCAGTTGGGGAAATGATCTTCTTCCTGCAGGTTCTTGCATTTTTTTAATGAATTTGTTGCTTGTTTGCTAATTGTGCGCTCATGCAGTGGTGTGTCAATTCATGCACAGACTTCTTACTTCACCAGAGAAACTGCAATCCTGGCAAGAAGCACACACTCCCAGACAGAGAACAGGACTGTCTTTGAGTGCAATAGATACGGCTAAGTGGCTCATGAATCTACAGTTTCCTTCCCTGGGCATTTATTGAATCCCGTCTCAAAGCCTCCGTTCCCGTCTAACGATACCAGGAGAGAGAAACGCAGAAAGAGGGGTGAGGTGGTGCAGCCAAACGCTCCAAAAGTAAGCATTTATACATCAAGCATTAGCGTTAACACGGCTCCCGGGTAGTGAGCTGCGTTTGCATTAACAGAGACGCATTTATAAATACTCTTTCAGCACCATATGGGCTACTCTTTAGTGTTCTTACATAACTCACTGGATATGTGGAGGAGGCAGAGAGCAGCATCCAAGCACTGCACACAGCCCACACACACACACACACACATGAACACACACACACACACAATAGAGAAGTTAAAAATCTGGAGGAGGGTGGACAGGCAAAGAAAACACATCAGATGTTGTCCTTGGAAATCAGGGTCAAATTCACTGATGCGAGTTTGTGTGTCTAATTTCCTCCATGATCAGAACACACACATCAAAGCAGGTTCTATTCAGGTCCTGAACGGGTTCATTTAGAGGCTGCATGCTTGAAAAAAAGCATTAAATGTTCCAAATGCTAACTCTGAACGCTTAAAAAATGAATTATAAACGAGTAGTTTGGCATTTTAGGACACATGAAGACTGATATTACTCTCATATTAGATGTTATCAACTATAGAGTGATAGAAAATTGATATATTACCAATTACTATCTATAACCGAAGACACAAATTCAGATAAGCTTCTCAGAGGTCACTCAACATGTTTTATTGTGACAAATTTCAAAAATAACGAATTAAATAATGATAGAAATAATGTCCTTTATGAATTAGGAAAAAAACTCTCCTATTTGCTAATAACTATCCATCTTTTACAAAAAATAGCTCTCACAAACTAACAAAAAATAACTAATAAAAGATATTTGTTCGTTAGTTTTAGTTCAATTTAATGACGAACAATGAAAACCAGAAAATTTTCATCACTTTATAAAAAACAACCAGGACATAAAAACACGACATTTGGTCATCCTAATCAACTACCCCTAGCAGATAGTTAGCTTAGCTTAGCATAACCACCAGATGCAGCTTGTCTGTTCAAGGGCAACAACTCTATCCTTTTCATTGCCAACACACAGTTGTTGTGCTAAGCTAAGCTAACGTGCTGCAGATGAGAATTTATACATTGGTAGCTCTTATTATTATTGATCATCACCACTAATTCTTGGCCAAAAAGGCAGTAAATGTGCAGTAAATGTATTTCCCACACATGCTCACAGTGACAGTGCTAACATGCCGATATTTAGCAGGCCTGGTGTTTAGTAGCAAACATTTAGCATGAACATGAAGCTAATGCAGTTTTGCAGATAGAATATCCTTTTTTTAGTCCCACAAGGGGAAATCTGCAGCGTTACAGCAGCAAAATGACAGTAAGAAAAATCAAGAGAACACATCTCTGGATTAAAGACAGAAGATATATGCACTATATATACAATATAAATGAGAAAATAACTGAAGAACACAAGGATGCTAGCAACACAAATTTAAGAGTATTTACACAAATGAATTGCACACACAGATGTTTGGTCATAAACCCAAATACTGGACAGATTTTAATTTTAATTTGATGATGCTGTCCTGAAAAGTGACTTTATTGATCAGCTCAGTGGACTGATATCAGATGCTATCAAATACTTGCTATATCTATGTAGCA
This sequence comes from Acanthochromis polyacanthus, assembly GCF_021347895.1. Taxonomy (NCBI): domain Eukaryota; kingdom Metazoa; phylum Chordata; class Actinopteri; family Pomacentridae; genus Acanthochromis; species Acanthochromis polyacanthus. Next base: position 1,700,873 of record NC_067133.1, on the reverse strand, counting down.
ATTTTGCATTGTTTTTATGGTCCTCTCTGCCAATCATGAGATATCAGCCATCAGACATTGTCCTTGTTTCTCATATTTACATGTTTTTAGCCATGCTAATTGGATAATGGCCAAAAGTGTGCCCCTTTGGCCCAAGCTGAATCATCTCAACAGCTATTGGAGTGAATAATTACTGTATGGACAGTTAGAAAGTGTGATGACTTTGGTGATTTTTTTGCAGCATCTCCATGAGACTTACATGTGGGGTTTGGAATGAGATTTCCCAAAAGTGAAATGTAATATTATGCATAAAGACACAATGATGTAAATAAAAACATCCTCCCAGCCATGATGGAAATCAGGATCCATCCATCCATCCATCCATCCATCCATCCATCCATCCATCCATCCATCCATCCATCCATCCATTCTCTGTACACCGCTTTATCCTCACTAGGGTCGCGGGGGGTGCTGGAGCCTATCCTAGCTGACTCGGGCAAAGGCAGAGGACACCCTGGACAGGTCACCAGTCTGTCACAGGGCTACATATACAGACACACAATCACACTCACATTCACACCTACGGACAATTTAGAGTAACCAATTAACCTCAGCATATTTTTGGACTGTGGGAGGAAGCCGGAGTACCCGGAGAAAACCCACGCATGCACAGGGAGAACATGCAAACTCCATGCAGAAAGATCCCAGGCCCACACCAGGATCCATCCAGAGAAGCTTATAATAATTCCACCGTGCAAAACAGTGTGAACATTATTTACCGTTCTGAATTTATTAGGTTACCACTGCTGTGTAAATGTGAACGTCACTGTCAGTTTAAAGGAACATTTATTGTTTCTGCTGCTGTGTGAAGCTGCAGGTGTTTATTAAAGTCAAAAGAAAGAACCTGACACAGGACACACGATGTCAGTGTGTGAGTATTTCTGCAAAAATCTGAATTATATTCACTCACAGCTGAACAATATTATTATAATATCCGGACTTTAACACGTTTCAGGTCTGCCTGAGTTACGTTAATAGCTATAATTTACCAAACATGTCAGTGTGTTATTTAATAGATGCGATGTAACAGAGAGAAGTCAAAGAAGGAGAATAGAAAAGGTCGTTAAGTGTGAACTGCTGCTGACTAAAGACACAAACTGAGGCCAGCGGATCAATATGAAGAAATATGAAGCTTTAAATACTGGAAAATGCAGCTAATTTTACTGCCTTTAATACATCCATGAGCGTGCGTCATGTAATGGGCACAAGATACTCCCCTGCTCTACATATTCGAGTCCTTGGTGACCCCCCCAGACATACAGGAGGAGCCCAAAGTCTGGCTCTGAGTTCACTGTTAATTAAGCCAAACAAGGTTCTGTGAAGCCGACAGTGAGTCAGGAGTCAGTTTAACACAGGAAAAACATTTTCTTTCACTGTTTTGAGGGAATGTCATATCCCAGACACATTTCCATGTCACACACTGAAGAAGAAGTGTCCTGGTCCCCCACAGTGGCGTTTATGAATGAACACACAGATCTCTCCTCTAATGGGCCTCCTTCAGCTTTAACTGGACCTCTGTGTGTTTAGAACTAATTAGCAAATTCTAGCATGTTGACGTCTGACTCTTAGCATTGTAGCTACTCTGTAAAAATAGTGGAATAAGGTAACATTAATGTAAAAATAATGACATTTTTGCTGACTGAAAGACAATAAAACTGTGTAATTTTATGGTCACACATTGCAAAGATACAAATTACTGTTTGTTTAAAAAAAAGCTAATTTCTGGTGTGATGTATTTACAGTTTTCGCCTCGTTTTTGTATTTTTTTTTAAAGTTAACGTGTAAATTTATACATTTTTTTCCTGTGATTTTACCGGATGTTGTCAGTAATTTACATTTAAACAGGGGAAAACTGTAAAATAACAATTTGAAACATTACTTCCTATTTTTCAGACCTTAATGTTTACAGTTTTTCTTTCAAACAACAGGAAAAATAGAATAGAACAGAATATCCTTTTTTATTCCCACAAGGGGGAATTTGCAACTTCACAGCAGCAAAATGACAGAAAGAAAAGCAATCAAACAGAAATTAAGACAGACGCTATATACATTATATATGCAATATAAATAAGAAAAATATGAAAAATATGAAAAAATACACACCAGGGTACTAAAAACACAAAATTAAAGAATATATAAACAAATGAATTGCATATATATGGATATATAAACTTATTTGTTTTTTACATTCTTAGTTTAAAAAAAAAAGATTTAAAGTATGATTTTACTGAAAAAAATCAAATGCTGTAATGGAAAATATTAAGCAGTAATTCACAGTTTTTACGTGTTTGTTTTTGTACAGGTAAAGTCTAAATGAATACTTTCTTCTGTGACTTTACAATGAAAATCTGTTTAACAGTTTGAAAAATTATTTCCTATTTTTCAGTCCTTAATGTTTACAATTTTCTTTCAAATAACAGGAAATATGTTTAAAAATATATAATTTTTTAAAAAAGATTTAAAGTATGATTTCAACGGGGGGGGGGGGGGGGGGGATAGTTTTACAATCAAATACTGAAAAAGAACGTATTAATTCAGTTTTGGCTTGTTTTGTTTTTTTCTAAATTAATATTTTCTTCTGTGATTTTATTATGAAAATCTGTAATTTGACCAAAAATATTCTTCTTCTTCTTATCATTATTTTTGTGCTTGTGTATAAAATCAGTCGAATGTGATGCAGCAGTGAAACCACACCTGGTGTCTGTGGAAATACAGGAGGATCATGGCTGCTCTGCTCTGGAGGAACGTGGATCATTCTGAAAAGCGACGCGGATCTGAAATCTCTTGTCTCGTGTGTCGTGGATTTAAACCCTGACATCACCTGGGGAGACAAAAAAAAGCCTGCAGGTGTGCGGGATTATAAATCAATGAGGAGCCAATGAGAAGCAGGAGCTGAATATATCTGTGCAGCAGAGCCAGGAGAGATGAGAGAGGAGGCGGGAGAGCACCGAGCTCCCGGTCCGCCCCCAAGTTGCTGCACGAGCCATTTAACGGTGCGAGCTGGGCCAGCTGTAGAGCGCGCGGGTGTGTGTACGTGCGTGTGCGTGCTCCCCCACCACTCCCGCCCCCTCCACGCGCGGAGAGAGAGAGAGAGAGAGAGAGAGAGAGAGAGAGAGAGAGAAAACATCATTCCCAGATACGGAGCGCACGCGGAGCGATGGCTGCAGCGGCGGCGGATGCTGTTTACGACGCAGCGCACGAGAGCAGCTCAGCCCCGGGACCGACCAGCACCGCGCGCCCCCGCTTCGTCAACGCACAACCGTTTAACGTCTGAAGCCCCCCCCCCCCCCCCCCCCCCTCAGCGAGGCGTCTGGGTACGCAAAGCCCGGTTTGACGTCTCCTTTCCTTCGGCGAGGACCTCCGGAGCTTGTTGTGGAGCCGCAGGAGACCCGCCTCCAGCCGAGCCGCCGTTCATCCCCGTTCCTCTGGAATCTCATCTCGGCCCGGTCCAGCCTCCCGGTCCCGTCTCCATCCGGGGGGGGAACCCGAGAGCATCCCTCCGTCCCACCCACCCTTCCTCTCTCTCTCCCCACTTCCTCTCACTTTCCGCCTCTCGTATGCCAGAGCTCTAGGGGGGTCTCATCCAGTCAGGGAGCCAGGAGGGGAGGAGGGAGGCTGTTCGTGGCCGCGGTAGACGCACCCTCCGCGGGGAGAGGCTGGGCTCAAGCGCCGCTGTGTCGAAGGATGCTGCGGGACTAGAGCGACTCAGAGAGGAAGATGGGGAAGGACCAGGAACTGCTGCAGGCGGTGAAGACCGAGGACCTGCTCACCGTGCAGAAGCTGCTGCAAAGGCCCAGGCCAGGGAAAGCTAGTAAGTCTATTCTATTCTATTCTACTCTATTCTATTCTATCCTGCAAACCCAGCCTATCACACCACCTTTTCTACTGCAAACATCCCTCCTGTGCAGCTATATATAGCCACCTACAAAGCTGTATTTCTCACATACCATCGCTGGCCGACCCTGCTATCAGGCCTGGTGTGTTTGTGTGTTCATGCATGAGTGTGTAGAGAGAGGAGGGGTTGCATGCATCAGGGTGTATCAGAGAAGATTAGTGGTGTGATTGGAGACTTGACAGCCCATCCTGAGACCCCAGATCCAGAGCACTGCAGCAGAGGAAGAGAGGGAGGGATGTTTTTTTTTAGAGGAGGGATGACCCAGCCTGAGGTGATACCGGTGGCCTTGTTGTTGTCGGGGTTCAATGTCACACATGCTGGGCTAAACACACCAGGATGGAGAGAAGAAGTCGAACCGTTCTCTCTCTCTGTGTGTGTGTCTGTATGACTCTGCTCTACTAATTGTTTATTTTCTGCAGGCAGTGCACTACAACATCCAACAGTGTTTCGCTTCCACAGCCCACTCTAATGTGTGGGCAACACAGAGAGGAGCCAGAAGAGCTCTGATGCAGATATGATTTAAGCACAGACGCAACAAGTAATTCAGTTTTCACGTGCATTTATGTAAAAAGCTAGATCACCATGCTGGGTTCACGGCAGATATCTGAACTGGAGAGGCTCCAAACAGCAGGTGGGCCTCATCATCTCACAATGAGAGCAGTCAGCGTTTGATGACGAATGATTGTGGTTTTTTTTCTGCATGTGATGTGGTATATTTGCACAGCAACAGCGACAACAGAGCTTTATTAACCCTCCTGTTGTCCTCATTTACGGGCACCAAAAAATACAGTTGTCTCATCTGAAAAATCCCCAAAAATTCAGCAAAAAAATTCCCCAAATTTCAGAAAATTTACAAAACCTTCAGAAACAAAATTTCAATAATTGCTTAAAAAATTCTCTTAAAAGTTTTACTAAAAAAAAATTTGGCAAGAAAATTATTGTAAATATTTTCAAAAAATAAATGCAAATCTTTCCCCCCAAAAAATCCTAAAAATATCTAAAATGACTACATATATATCAGTAAAACTCCTAACATTTTCTTTAACCCTCCTGCTGTCTTCATTCAAAAAATATAGTTTTCTCATCTGAAAAAAAAATCCAAAAATTCAGAAAAAATCCTCAAATTTCTGAAAATTTGCAAAACCTTCAGGAAGAAAATTCCAATATTCCTTAAAAGCTTTATTTTAAAAAAAAAACAACAAATTTGGCAGGAAAATTCTTGCAAATATTTTAAAAAAATAAGTAAAAATTGTCCAAAAAAATCCTAAAAATATCTGCAGTGATTACATATATATTAGTAAAACCTCTGATATTTTCTTCAAGAACATTCACATAAAAATCGACCAAAATCCAGCAAATTTCACTGGATTTAGGTTGATTTTTATGTGAATGTTCTTAAAGAAACATTTTTTTTACATTTCTTCCACCAAAAAATGTTCATAAATTTCCCAAAAATGTTGAAAATGTGGACATCAGAAGTTTCACTGTGAAAATATGTATATTTTTCCACATTTTCAAACTTTAAACCGCAGGACGACACAAGGGTTAATATTCTAGCTGATTTAAAACGACTGATCATGGCTGGCAGCGAGCCCAAAAATTACAATTCTCTAAAAAACGTGCACACTCATCCCCAATTATTCTGCCTAATTAGACCCTGGCGACACAGCCATTAAAGATTCAGTGCAGGTTGAGTAGCGGTGACCTGGCCTACCTCGCTCCACTCAGTCCTTTTATTTTATTTTTCATGAGTGCGACTGAAGGTGGAAACAAAACAAGAGAGAAAAACGTCCCCACAGCTCACCGCTTTTACTCACTACCGCTTGTATGTGTGTTTAAATGTTCGGATTTTACTAATCGTGCTTCCTCTCCGACATTTTTTGGGGGATAAACTGCTTATTACATCTGATAAATAACTCCGCCGTTGCACAGATGGCAAAGCTCACTCAGCAGGACTCAGTGAAGCATATGGCTTCAAAGCAGTGTGTAGGAATTAGCGGGGTGCGACTGCATGAAGGCCAGAGGCTGAAAAAAAAAAGGTCTGGAGCAGGAAACCCCTCGGACTGGAGACAGTCTGCAGACGGTCTAGTGCGAACACGCAGGCATCCCCTGGCCACGAAAGAGTTGGTAGGGTCCAACAAACACAGGTAGTGCCCAAAAATAGTGTCTGTGGAGCTCGGCGGAGTACGTTATGTACAAGAGCACATCAAAAAAACAAGCTTTAGGCTACAGTTAAGTGCGCCTCAGCTGGAAGCCCCGCTGTGGCTGCTGTTTGGTTCATGAAATGCAGAGGACAGGTACACCCTCCAACTCATTTTCAGAGGCGACAGACAGGAGTTCGCAGCAGTTGTGCACCAAATTAGAGCCGGTCCTCGGTGGATTGCAGCACGTACAGATGGTGACTGAAGCAATTTAAAGCAGATTCTGCAGGTGGAAGCAGCAGAATGTGCTATTTATGAGCAGGCAGGATCTGTAATGTGGTCATTATAAAGGTCAGTCTATAATTGATCGACTATCGAAGTCCATGAGATGTGTCTTGAATGCATTTTTATTAAAAGTAATAAATGACTTGAAAATTGTCCCAAAATGATGTGAAAATGATCCAGAATTACAGAAATTTAGTCTAGAATGACATGAAATTTTAACCTCCAGTGGCCTCCTGGTTTAAAAAATATAGTTAAATAAATAGAATCATTTAGAGCACTTGTGATGGAATTTTTCAATATTTTCTGGATTTTTAAAAATCAAACAATCAATTTCTTAATGGAGAAAACAATCAGCAGTTCAGTCATGATGATAATTGCACTTAATAATTCAAAATGAACAACAGTAAAACCCTGCTTTTATCTGAATGCATAAATAATAATAACCTAATTATAGAACATATAACAGTAAAACAGTATCAGGGGACATTTTTTGACATTGAATACTTTTATAGTATTTATATACCAATGTACCTTTTTAACATTTTCAAAGCAGAATTTTTACTTCAGGGAACCTTTACAGTGTGGTAATCGTACGCTTACTTCAATAAATAATGTAAATATGTAAACTGTTTGACTTGAGATGCTACACTTTTAGCACCTTGTCAGATTTTTAAGTGTCTGTAATTTGCTCACAGAGATATTTCCTGAATTAATTCTGGGATGGTTTCATTTAAAGGCTTGTTTGAGGCTTGAAGAGCTCATCATTATCTGTTAGAAATTTTCTCAATTGATTAGTTGTTTGGTCTATAAAAGGACCTCAAATGTTGTTGTCCTTGTTTTGTCCACAACTCAAAGATACTCCATTTACTGACATAGAAATCTGGAATCGGAATGTTTGACTTTTTTCCAGAGAAATCACTCAAACTGATTGATCGGTTAGTCGACAGCTGGTCGATTTGTCATCGCAGCTCTGATACAAGTTAAAAGTAATTTTCCTATAAAACATATGTTATCTGTAATGTAATATTCAGGAACATGTGAAAGGTTTTAACATGTTAGGTTTGAGTCACAGCGTGTCTGTATTTTGTTGTCCGGTATCCGTGTAGTTTTGTCTGCTCTGTGTGAAGCACCTGTTGCAGACGTGTGGGATAATCACTCATTTTCAGGCTGCCATCTCTCCTCAACCACTCGCCGTCATCATTGCATCATGGCCGATGGGAGCATTTTACGGCTCCGAACTTGGGCTTCTAAAACTTACATCCGATGTGTGGTTTGAAGAGCCATTCAGCAGAACTGAAGGTGTTTAAATGCAGGATCAAGGTCCGACCTTCTGCAGCCTCTCTCTTTCAAATCCTGTCACTCTGCTGCAAAGCCCCGCCTCTCCAATATCACGCTCAGCTTCAGTATTTAATCATGTAATTGGCAGCTACCGGCAGAAGCAGCTCTGTGCAAGATGAAGTGTTTAACCCTCCTGTTGTCCTCATTTACAGGCACCAAAGAATAGTGTTTCCTTGTCTGTAAAAAATCCAAAAATTCAGCAAAAAAATTCCCCAAATTTCTGAAAATTTGCAAAACCTTAAGTAAGAAAATTCCAGTAATTCCTTTAAAGTTTTCCTTAACAGTTTTATTCAAAAAATACAAATTTGACAAGGAAATTCTTGTAAATATTTTCCAAAAATGAGAAAAAAATCTTCCAAAAAAATCCTAAAAATATCTAAAGTGATTATATATATATCAGTAAAACGTTTAATGTTTTCTTTAAGAACATTCACATAAAAATCAACCAAAATCCAGCGAAATTCGCTGGATTTTGGTTGATTTTTATGTGAATGTTCTTAAAGAAGCATTTTAAACATTTATTTTTTTCCACCAAAAAATGTTCAAAGATTTCCCAAAAATGTAGAAAATATGGACATATAATAAATATATATAATAAATATATATTTTTCCCACAGTTTCAAACTTTAAAACGGGTCAATTTTGACCCGCAGGACGACGCGAGGGTTAATATGCCCTGTGAAATTTGATTTGTGGACAAAGTTGCAGAGCTAAATAAACCATTTTCCCCCCTCAGATCCTAAAAAGTGGAGTGTTTTTGGGGGAGAGTTCTTGCAGAGAGAGCGCTGATATTGGGCAATTCTTTTAGGGGAAAAAACCAGCACCCAAACAAACAAACAGGGCAGGAGCAGCAAGGCGGTAATGACAGAGTGGAACTGAGAGTCCCAGACAAACAGCAGGGAAGTGTAACGCCAGGCTGATGTTAACACAGACCTGTTTGTCATCCAGCATTAAACACAAAGCTCACAGGACAGCCGAGTGTGTGCGCAGCTGGGACGGAAATGTGTGTGTGGTTTGTGGTAGCAATGAGTGTGTGTGTGTGTGTGTGTGTGTGTGTGTGTGTGTGTGTGTGTGTGTGTGTGTGTGTGTGTGTGTGTGTGTGTGTGTGTGTGTGTGTGTAATGGGGTCTGTCATGGGCTCTGCCTGCTGCAACTCATTTACTCGACCAGACATGTAGTCTGCATATATTTACCTGCAGGACGGACACACACTGATGTTAGCATGCACACACACGCTCACATCTGGCACCATCTGGAGAGCCATCATCAGTTTGCTGTCACTCAGCTTGCCTCGTGCGCATGGAGGTCAGAACGGTGTGTGTATGTGTGTGTGTGTGTGTCGGAGCAGACCTTGAGTGTGACCTGAGGTTTGTGGTTGTTAATGGGCAGTTTCAGTGTTTGTGTGTTTAATCTGTGTTTATAGCGTGTCATTGCAGGCCGTGTGCGTGTTTGATCTATGCAGCTTCAGAGAAATGATTGAGACACAATGTTTGTTTCCTGCCATGAGAGGCTGACACAATGCTTCCATCGCTGTCTAACTCAGGGGTGTCAAACATGAGGCCCGCGGGCCAAAACCGGTCCTCCAGAGGGTCCAATCCGGCCCTCAAAGTGTAAAAACAACGGAGAAGACATTAACTGCAGATTGTAAATTAGTAAAACTATAAATTTGAAATAATTTTTAGACCATGACAAGTTGTTCTGATCATAAAGTAAAATACTAGATTGTTCTTTTTTCATTTTGTGCCTCGTTTTTGTTTGTTTTGCCTCATGCTTTGTTGTTTTATTTCTGTTTTTTGTTGTTTTTTGTCTCACTTGTGTTTTTGTCTTATTTTTGTCATTTTGTATTTTGCTTTTTTGTTGCTTTGTGTATCGTTTGTGTCATTTTGTTTCTCGCTTTTGTCCTTTCTGGTCTCGTTTGTGTCTTTTTTGTCTCGTTTTCGTCATTTATCCATTTTTTTTGTTGCTTTGTAACTTTTTTGTCCAAATTTTTGTCTCTTTTTGTTTTGTTTTGTTTCGTGTCATTTGTCTCATTTTTTGCCATTTTGTGTCTTATTTTTGTAATATGTTGTCTTGTTTTGTTGTTTTTTTTGTGTCTGATTTTCTCCTTTCTGTCTTCTTGTTTCTGATTTTTGTCGCTTTGTGTCTTCTTTTTGTCTCGCCTGTGTTTTTTGTCTTATTTCTGTCATTTTGTATTTTGCTTTATTTGTTGTTTTGTGTATTGTTTGTGTCATTTTGTGTTATTTTGTCTCACTTGTGTTGTTTTCCCACTTTTTTGTCTTTTTGTTTGGTCACTTTTGTCATTTTTGGTCTCAGTTGTGTCATTTTTTTGTCTCATTTTTGTCATTTATCCATTTATTTGTCGCTTTGTAACTTTTTTGTCCAAATTTTTGTCTGTGTTTTTGTTTTGTATTGTGTCATTTGTCTCATTTTTTGTCATTTTGTGTCTTGTTTTTGCAATATTTTGTCTTTTTTTGTTGTTTTTTGTCTGACATTTGTCATTTTGATCATCAAGTAAAATACTACATCATTCAGTTCCAGATGACTAAATGTTGTGTTCCTTTGTAGACACTCTGTGATCTGTAAGTTGTAATGTCTAAATGATAAACTGAGGCCGAATGTTGTTGAAATTTAATTTATTTTTCTTGTGTTCGTGTTTTGTAAAAAGATCAGTCCTTAAATGTGAACATTTATACCCTACAACAAAGGAAAAACATGGAGTTGTGGTTATTTATAGGGTTTTATGCTGTGATTTTACTGGTGATCAAATTGAGCTGAATGTGGCCCCTGAACTAAAATGAATTGACACCCCTAATCTACCTCCTTCCGTTTTCTTTCTCTGCAGCCAGTAGAGATGCAAATGCTCTCAGACCCTTCTAGATACCAACCCCCCGTCTCTCTCCCACCCTTCCTCCCCCCTCTTCCTCACCCCCGTCTTTTCTGTGTTGACGTGCGAGGCTGGCAGCAGGAGTAGAGCAGATGATTGCGTCCACACCAGTGCACATTCACAAAGGAGCAGGCAGAGAGGAAGCTCCACATACTGTCAGCCGGAGTCTTCATATTGGTTAACCGTGTTCGTTCTGCAGCTCTGCGATTCAGAGAGAGCAGAGTGGTGCACGGTTTGTAGCGTATCGGATGATGTGTGCCGTAATTCTCGGTTTTTGTGCTGCGGTGTGAAGTGCATCTGCAGGAATGTGACAAAAATCACATTAGATTGATCATGTTTGGTTTGCATTTCTTCAGATCTCTGCCTAGACTTTTGTTGCTTATCATAAAGCTCTGGTCGCGCTGAGCAATGGGAGATATGAAGCTCTTTATTTTCAGTATTATTACCACGCATATGCATCTCGTCTGCGTGTCATTTGTTCATTTTTACAATCGGGAAGAGTGTTGGAGATATAATGTTCACTTTACATGCTGTTAGATTTGACAGTGTGTCATATTCAAGCCAACACTTGGAAGATGATTCGAGCTCATTTGTTTTATATTTCATGTATCTGTGTCTGGAAAGTGGCTTCAAACCATAGCTGTCAGACAGAAGCGGTGCAAAGGACATTTTCGCTTTAACAAGCATCAAAAGGAGCAGATGTACTTTGTTCCTCCACCAAGGCGAGAGCTTAAAGTCAAGATCTGTTTATCTGCATGTAACTGGAAACCTGCAAAACTGAATTTCATGAAACTTGATGGAGACCTGCACAATGGGCCCAGGAAGAACCCATTAAATTCTGGAGTGGATCCAAATTACTTTCTTGAAAGCTGCGAGATAGGACGTCAGCCATGGCAGTGGATGCACTCCCCCAGTGTCCTTGTAGTTATATTAAGAGTAAACTGTGGCTCATACTGCTTTTTTTTTATTAGGAATAACAAATAACAGCGTTGGTCGGGTCCTTGCATCCTTTTTGGTCAGTGAATCCAAGCAAGTCCACCAGGTGGCGCTGCGACTGAGAGTGTATTTTGGCCTGCAGCCTTTTTGATGGCAACCTTTCACAACTGTCCATCAGGTGGCGCTATCACTGGCAATGTATATCGACCTAGGTATGTCATAAAACCTGGACTGTGATCACATGTGTAAAATTTGAGGCAGATTGAAGCATATACAGGCTGGTTAGACATCACTTCCTGTGTCATGGCGAATTGTCGAAATTCTGCCAGATGTTTGCAGAGCATTTTGATAACTTTTAATCACCCATGCCTGGTGTACATCCTGTCCAAATTTGAGGTCTGTTGGGGACGCCCTATTTGAGTTTATAGGTGTTGAAAATGTGCAAAAATTCGTCCGAAATCGTCCAAAATATGTCACATAATTCAAAATGGCCGACTTCCTGTTGGGTTTAGGTGTGGTTGTCAATTTTATTTTTGTGCGTCATAATGAGTTATTTATGCCCAAATTACATAGCTGTAGGTGATACGTCTTGGTGATAGAGCCTGTTCGAGATATTCCAGGTGGCGCTATTGAGCGATTTTGGCTCACAGCTATGCAAGTTATATAAAATGTAAAATTTTTGCTTAAAAAAGCACAGGACAGTCATTCAGCAGACTGGAGCTTGTGTCCTCTGTCGGACCATTACACTTTTCACATTTTTGCTTCGATTCATATTCGTCTTTCAGTTTTTGATAAATTAACTGATTAAAAATTAAAATATCAAAAATATTAATCGATAAGGCAGAAGATGAAGATCATGCGTGTCAGAAAATGTATTGTAGATTGGCTGTAGTACCTGGTTGTTGCCACCAGGTGGAGCTTCTTCCTGTTTGCCAGTAGAGGAACCCTTTAGAGATAGATAGATCGATAGATAGATAGATACTTAATAATCCCGAGGGAAATTCAGTCATTGTGGGGATTTAGGTAGCAAAGGGGCACCATGACAAAGACTTCTGTGACAATTAATGACCACAAGGCAGAGCTTTAATTCTGCAGACGAGTTGAGGTGCGCCAAGATAATGTCGATTTGGCCCAGGGGCTGATAATAATTGGAGTGATAAGGTCATGTGACGTAAGCTGAAGACAGGAAGTGATGCTGAATGAGTTCATTTTGTGTTATTGTGCAATCGATTGATAAGGCTGCCGATTCTCAGTTAAGAAATTTGTTCAAAATTTCCATCCCTTTCGCCCACACTGAACTTACTAGAGGTCACTTCCTTTTTAAATGTAACTAAAGGTCATAACAAGCCGCTTCCAGAGCGACCCATGAGGTTGTTTTGGTTCTTTTGCTTCATTATTATTCCATTAGTTTGCTCACGTCGCCTGCATTTAAGGTTACACAACAAGCTGGAGGCCGTCTGCCAATCAAAAGCAGTTTACTCTTAATGTCGATGCCTGCAAGACGAAGCGAATACGCAAAGGACTGCTCAGACAGCGTTATTGATCCTGTTTTATTTCGAAAATTGAAGCACGGCATATTAGAAATGATAATACTGTGAGTGGAAGATTGGCTGGCTGCGTTCCCTGCATTTTCCTCCAAAACATCATCACTCACTTCTCCTGCTGCTGCTGACTGCCTCCATGATTGAATTACAGAACAGATGGGAGGAGAGAGAGAGAGAGAGAGGGAGAGGTGGATGGATATTTTTTGCTTTGAGGGAAATGGTGAGAGGAGTTACAGAAGAGAAGCAAAAAGAGGGAAGAGGGGAGAGATATTCTTTTTGATGAGCGTGTGGGACAGATGGAGGAGGGGGTGAGGAAAGACTTAAAATGATGAAAGAGAGAAGGAGGTGATGAAACGGAGGGATAGTTGCTCGGCCTCTCTCTCTATACACAGGCTATACACACACACACACACGCACACACTCTCACTCATCTGCACAAAGGCGCTGCACCAAAAATAACATCCACACAGTTTAATGGGTCAGTGGCAAGTTCAGGGAGAAGCAGAGAGGAGGTGAGGAGAAGAGAGGCAAGGAAGGAGGAGAAATAGAGGAGAGGACAGGGAAGGAGAAGAGGTGAGTTAAAAGGAAAGGAAAGAAAGAACAATGGTAGAAGTAAAAAGAAAGGGAACAGAAGAAAAGTAAACAAAAAGGATCATACAGAAAAGAGAGTGAAAGGAAAAGAGATGACGAAAAATGAAATCAATAAGAAAGAAGAAAGAAATGAACAGGAAAGAAACAAGCAAGAAAAAGAAAGAGTAAACAAATTAAACTGAAAGGAAAGGAAAAGAAAAATAAAGTGAAAGGAAGGGACACTAAAGGATAGAATTGCAGTGAAAGGAAAGGGAAGAAAAGCAAATGAAAGGAGAGTAAAGGAAATGAGTGAAGGAGAGGGAAAGGAAAGAAAAAAGAAGGAAAGGAAAAGTGAAAGGAAAGTTATGGAAATTAAAGGGAAAAAAAGAAGTGAAGGGAAATTAAATGGGTGGAAGTGAGGAAAGTAATGGAAAGGATCTGAAAGGAAAGAAGTGAAAAGAAAGGAATTGAAAGGAAAAGGCAGGAAGCGAAAGTAAAGGATGTAACAGAAAAGAAAGGGAGAAGAGGAAGTGACAGGAAAATAAAGGAAGGATCTGAAAGAAAAGGAAGTGAAAGGAAAGGATTTGAAAAAAGAAATGAAAGGAAAGAAGTAAAGTGAAGAAACTGAAAAGAAAGGAAATAAAAGGAAAACAAAGAATAAAAGTGAAAGGAAATGAGAAAGTGACAGGAAAGAGGTCTCAAGGAAAGAAATGAAGAACGGAAGGAAAATGAAAGGAAATTGGAAATGAAAGAAAATCAAAGAAGTGACACGAAGAAATGTAAAGGAAAGGAAAACAAAGGAAAGAAAAAAAGTGAAGTGAAAGTAAAAGACGCAATAAGAGGAGAAAAGTAATGACAGGAAGGGGAAGAGAAAACGGAAAGAGAGACAGGAACAGGAGAGGAAGTGAAATGAAATTAAAGGACAGAAAGTGTGACGGGTAACAGCGGATGTTGGGACGTTCCACTTCATTCTATTGTGTTGTGGCTGCGCTGCTGATTATCGGGATGAGGGGGGACTTAGTAGTTTAGTCTGGGTTTAAAGACCACCCACAAAATCAGCGGTGTGGGACCTCCCGTGCTCAATCAGCAGCGATTATAGAGGTGGCATTAACCACCTACAGTACTGGCTTATGTTCAAACACACACACAGACACACACAGACACACACAGACACACCGCCAGCATCATACGACTGGCACAGAGAGGTACAGACTGTTGGAATTTACATTATCACTGTGTCTTGTTGTAATTGTTAAGACAGAAGTCAAGCGTGTCAGACAGGGGACAAAAGCTTGTCACACACACAGTCAGTCAAACACACACATTCAGCATCCTGTAAAATCCTCTGCAGACACGAGGGCTGATTCCCAAAGGGATGGGAGCGAGAGAAAAGGATAGAATCGGGAAAAGAAACAACAGAAAGCTGAGCCATGTCATTTGAGATTTGTTATGTAAGAGCTACAGTAGCTGTATGCATGCATAGAAGGTGTGTGTTCGCTTCAAAAGGTGTGTGTGTCTTCTCAAGAGCTGCAGAGTGCGACAGTCGGTCCACGCGGCCTGGCAGGATTTTTCCACTCACGCCCTGAATTCATAACACTCGGCGCGTTCTTGCTGCTTCAAATGAATGTTTGAGCGGCTAATAAAGGCAGGAAACGGTGCTTTTTTTTTCTGACTCAGCTCCTAAACTTAAACCAACACGGCCCGGACAAGGTTGGACTGTACCCTACACGAGAGACTCTCAGAAATGTTCCGCCCTACACCCACAGTGAATACATTTAGCGTCGCCTTGGGACCGTCTGGATGAATGCTGGTGCTCTTGCTATGCGAGCGGCCACTAAAAACAGGGCTGTGACACAGTTTGGGCTCACGGCTTGGGAAAATGTGTCGTTCGCTGACACACCCTGAGGACTTCGATACGTGTGAGAATGTTTCGAGGAGTGCAGCGGGTTTATGATACGCTGCACTCGAAAGCTTATATTCTTGAAAAGCAGATTGTAGTCTGTACTGACCCACCCTGGAGGAGTAGATCGTAATATGTGCATGACTTTGGGGAAAAACGGGCATGAATCAGGCTACGTTATGCAACAACCACCAGCAATTAGAGTGCATTTTGGGGATGCAAAATGGTGCTGTGTCTGGTGAATCAATAATGGAGCCCAGTCTAATGGCTAAAAGCTATGGTTTTCTAAACAAAGTTGGCTTTTCTTTTGCTCTTTGGTCCCCGAACGTAAGCAAACAGACTGAAAATGACCTTTATTTCCCTGAAAGTAAATAATTACCAGTAGATTTCACTGATTTCTCAAACAGGCATTTCTCCTCTAGTTACTCAGATATCATTGCTGGATGGCTTTGAATTTAAAGTGTCCGTCCAGCACTAATAATTCTTGGCCACAGTTGGCAGTTTTCTTGAGTGGGAAGCCAGTTTGGGATCATGCTCCAGCTGGTTGGAAGAGATCAATCTTACAAGTCAGGATTCCAATCCAAATGTATGCAGATTTGAGAAAATGCGAGTCAGTGTGCTTTTCTGTCCGCTGCTACGTGAAAATTATTAGTTTGCACATTGAGATTTACAGTTAGTGCAGATAAATCTATGAAAAGCAGCCACAAATCAGGCTATGGAGGAAATACCGTCGTAAAAAGTGCATTTCATCCGTCAAAATCGCGCTGACTTGGACTTGCAGCCACATTGCAAAATGTATTATTTTTACAAAGAAGGCTGTAAAATTGTGAAATGCAAAAAGTGCTTTATTTTTTACTGAAAGTGATAGGGATATAAGAGCTCAAATATGTGAAAAAAAATTTAATAGTGAGAACAAACAAGTGAAGGAATAATGTCCACATTTGCTGAAGTAAAGATCAATCAATGTTACCTTTAAATGTGAAATAAAACTGCCTCACTGTTTCAATTCTGCACACTTTTTTAACAATAGAGAAGCAAATTAAGTTCAACCAATCATGACTCATTTTAAGCAGAAGGTTAAAATAGCAAAATGTGAGAACATTTTCCATCTTTTTGGCTTCAAAGTGTAGCTGGGAGTGCACTGGTTTCTTTCAGTAATGAAAGAATGCTGGTCCAGTGGAGCCACATGTTCCATCTGCGGGTCAGGAGTACGACGGTGTGGATGATGTACACTAGTTTCTTCTATATTTAGATTACAGTTCATAATTTCTGTGAATGATACGTATGTTTAGGAGCTATTTCTTGGTGGTAGCTGTCACCTTAGCAACCCAGAAAACAACTAGAACTTCATGCTTAGCGTTGACACAAGTGCATTTAACCCAAAGCATCATCGTTTCCAAAACCTTAACAAGTAGTTTTGTCACCAAACAGTGACTGAAAATGCAACATGTAAAAGTAAAATGAAAAAAAAAAGCCAATCTTTTAAAGTGCAAAGCAAAAGATACCCGGTGGTCATGGATGTAGGAAAATAGAAAAGAACGGGGAAAATAATTAACAATATCACAATTTTACCGCCTTTATTGTGAAAGTAACATGATTTGTACAGTTGATCAACATCGCTGTTTTAGTGCGAAATGATATTGAACAACAAGAAAAGCACTCAGAGGGCAGTACTCCGCCAAGGATGCTCAGTTGTTGTAGGATTTCTGATGGATCAGTCAAGTGGTGGATTTGTAGTAGGATCACAATCATGTGATCGTCAGCAGGTTGTCATGGTTACAGTGACTCCATGCTGCTATCTCGCAATGATACAGAAATCTCTAACACATCCGTGGATCCAGACTATGAGCTGCATCACTGCCAGAATCTAATCGAGTGGTCCTTGTGTCATTTCTGACCTTCCCTGAAAATTTCATCCAGATCCATTGGTCCGTTTTTGAGTAATGTTGCTGACAGACAGACAGACAGACAGACCAACGTACGCCGATTGTCACATGACTTCGACGCTTTCCTTGGCGCAGTAATGATGTACAGCCAACATATATGTGTCATCTTTGTGTTTGGCTGCAAGAAGCTCTGTCATAAAGTGACGTTTAATCCAATTTCTCCTTTTAATTTCTAGATGCAGTTTCCAAATTGTCACATTTTTATCTGGGTCAAAGGCTGGGATTAATTACTTTTTCATGTAAAAAAATTAGAAGAACCCAAATTTTTGTTGAAATAAAAACTCTAAAAGACTCACAGAAGCGCAATATGAACAAGGTTTTTATTCCCCTGTTCGATTTTAACAGCTTACATACTATTAAACTATAAGTGGCGTCAAGCTGTTTTCCCAAAACGACCGCTGCGGCAGATGAACTTGTAAAGCGATTATCCTATAGAAGGGCCGTGTGGTGTCTGGGTATAAAACAGTAGCCGTCCATTAATGCTGTTGGATGTCCAAACATCACCGTCTGCTGCATCCAAATATCTGCTGCTTCCATACAGTGTGTGTGTGTGTGTGAGTGCGTCCTCATGCAGGGGGGCGGTGATTGGAGACCAGAAGGAGCTGCAGGACAGATGTGGAGTCTGACCGAGCGTGTGAGTGTGTGTGTCCATACGTACATACATGTGCGATACAGCGGTTGAACAGATGGTTGGACTGTTGCCCAAACAGCTGCAGATTCCACATAATGTACCTGACCTCTACTAAATGTGTTTACAGTCTGTCCTAAATGTGCAAAACCAGTGTCTGTATGCAAATTTATCCAAATCCAGCTTTTACTGTACTCACTGACGGCCGTTGAGCATCGTTTCCAAGCAGATGTGAGCCCATTTTATCAGTTTCTCAGTAGCTCAGTTTCTATCTCTCTCGGCCTGCTTTGCTTGGATGCTTTCCATCTCATAAAAGTGGGGACTGTGAAATCACTTTCTCCCATAATGACCTTCCTCAGTCCCTTTTAAAAGAGGAAACTGAGCCCTGAATGTACGCATTGGTGGTCACCGAAGAACTCCCCGATCTCTGATTCTAACACGTCCTTACTGGGGTGTCACTGCAGTAGCCTGGCAGCAGCTTTGTTCATTTTTAGAGGAGCTGCAGCGGCTTACTGGTGTGAAAAAAGTAGATGAGCGGTAAACAAAAAAAGCTGTCGTCAAGTAAACCGTGCAGTCACACCGAAGCACGAGTTAGATGACGGCAACTTCAGGGTTTAAGTCACCAGATTTCCTTTAATTATGTAAAATCTTCCTAAGCTCTTAATTAAAGTTAATTATTGCCAGTACATACTGCTGATTTCTCCCTTCCTATCTGGTTTCAGGTCATTCAAATGTCAGAGCTGGATGCCTTGAGTTTAAAGCCCAGCCAAGTGTCCTGTTGAACTCTAGCGGCAGTTTCCCTGGTGGGAAGCCAGTGTGGGATCACATCCTTGTTGCTGCACAGCTTCATCCAGCTGGTTGGAGGAGATGAATCTTACATTTTATGAGTCAGGTTTCCATTAAGGCTGAACTAATAATTGATTTGAAATGGAAATTGCAATTTGGAGCAATGCCGTTACCAAAAGTGTTTAAGGGGGAACTTTACCTTTAAATATGATAGATTTGGGTGGAAAAAGTCAAATTTTAAAAAAGATGATCATCATATACCTAAACATGTATTCTTTCTCCTGATGATTTGTTTTTTGATTTGATTGCTTATATAATGAGTCATCATCAATCATAAACTTTAAGTGCCGATTTCAAAAAACTTGATTTTTGCACACACATAAACTGCCCCTTAATTTATCTTCTTACGCTTTTGACCAAAACTTCCCATTTTTGGCGTGCTGGTAGTACAGGCTATGTAGAATGCACCTATTAGTAATTTTTTTGCTAACTTCATTCTATGCTGAGTTATATACGAAAATCTTTGTAAAAATTGTTTCATTTCATTACCATGGTAACCACAGTGAAATATGACAAAATGCCTAATAGGTGCACAGGTCCATACTTAAAGTACTACGTGGTGCATTTGTATCATTTTATGTTAAATATTGCGTGAGATTTTGCTTGGGGCAAATACAAGATGTAATTTCGGGTTCCATAATTCAACAGTATTTAATTTCAATCCAGCTGTTCAAAATGAAAAAAAAAATGGTTTCACAGTAAAGTTGGTGTTTAGAGGTCTCTAAAAATGTACAGGTTGCATACCTTATCTTAAAAAGTGTGTGCAATATGAAACTTTCAGCATCGGTCATTTTTAGTACTCGGCCGGGTGAAGCTCCTCCTTAAGAAGTAATTAATGTGACTTCAGTCAAATAGCAACATCTGTCCGAAAAAACTGCAATTACATAAAACCATTCAGCTTCTTTCTTTTCAAATTAGTGTAGCTTTTAGAATATTCATGTGTGTTTCCAGCCACCAAGGTCATGTGAATACAGAGAGTCCTCGACTTACATTCCTACAGATCGACGTAAGACGATTTTTGCTGTAAGTCGGAACTCCGACGAAAATGTAAACAGAGCTGTAAAAAAAGTAATGTTCTGAGCATTGTACTATATCTAATTTCACTTCCATGGAGATGGCTTTCCTTTACTTTGAAGCATCAGAAGAGTCTGACTTACACTTGGGAGTCATAATGAAGAGCAAAAAGTTACTGAACCCAGCACAGTCCAAGGTTTTTGTACAACCGGAGAATGTAAAAAAAAAAAAGACATAGCGCTGCGTGACGACGTATTCGCCAGCTAGTTCCATGTAACCAGTTTCGACGTAACGACGAAACGCTGTAGGTCGAGGACGTCTTAAACCGAAGACCCCTGTATGTAGAGTTGGTTCATCGACATAAACAGTGTCAATTTTACAACAAAATGATGGACTGAAAAGACTTAAACAAAGAAAAGCAGTGTGGAAAACATGGCAGAGACATGGTGTTTAAATCTGTTTTACAGCCACCAGCGACACATTTAAGCTAATTTTCGCCACATGCTAAACAAACACAGTAGTAGTAGTTTTCAAATGCTTCCTTTATACATTTTGGGCTGTACAGTTCTTCTGCTTTTCCATTTGGGTATAACAGCAACAAAGATCGGATGAATGTTGTGAGGTTTTCTAACTCGTTCATTTGAGGAAGGTCATCGTCTCCGCACGGATCTGATATTTCCATCCCACCAATGAAAGCTACATGTCCCATTTATCCCAGGTATTAACATGGATAAGGAGAAATGGATGTTAATGCAAGCTTTAAATACCTACAGAACGCATTTGGATCAGAATGCATCCACGTTTGAGGGGAGCGGGGTCGCTTTGTGATTAGATCCCTGCAGTGAATGCAATCTGTACAGTGTGGCCCCATTCACAAGACAAAACCACCAGTGTCCTAATGCTGCTTCTGCCTGCAAACTCAAACAAACCCAACAAGAGATGCAGGCAGCAGCATAACATTATCTCAGCATTAGAAAAGCCCATACAGCTGCATCTGAGACCGGATCAGAGTAGATTTTGCTTTAAATTGTGGGTGTGCATCTTAAAAACCAGGTGTAAATGCAAAAATCCACAAATCAGACATCCAAATAACATATCCAGATACAGATCACATAGTAATAGCAGGGATAAACAGGTCTCTATTCAGGGTTAGATCTTAACACTAGCCCGCTAGCCCGTGGCGAGTGCACATATCCACGGGCTAGTGCAAAATCTCTGCTACTAGCCCATGTTGGCTAGTACAAAACCTTTTAAGTTCACTCTATTTCTATTGTAATGTATTGTTGATGTCATTGTTCATTGACACAGGTAACTGTGTTGCACCATGATAAGTGCTTAACAGAATCTGTAACTTAGGGTAGATGGCAGGGCACTAAGGTGGGGTGATGTCAGCCATGTTTGAAAAGTTTGTTTGAAATGTGAGTGAGGAGAGTTGCAGTGAATTTGCAAGATAGCATAGCTTTTAATGGGCTTATCCAGATGGCCAGTGATTCTGAGCGCAGGGAGCATAACCTGGTGAGTATGGAGATTCAAGAAGTCTCAAAATCTGTTAGTTTTTTAGAATTGAAATACATGTGACTTTCAGATTGTGAAACAGGTGTTTCTTAGTGCTGTCAGTTAGTTATGAGCATAGTAGGACTGGCCCGAATAGTGGTTTCTGGCCTCCGAATAGTCGGGCCCTATTAAAGACTAATATCCGAATATTTGTTCCACCCCATAACGTCCGACGGGGGGGCTTCAAGTAACGGGCTAGTGCAACATTCTGCGGGCTAGTGCATTTTGCAAGCTACTAGCCCGGGTGGCTAGTGCAGAAAAAAGTTAAGATCTAACCCTGCTATTGATGTTTAAAGACATCTTCTAGTGATTTAATTTTATTTTATTTTATGTACCTTGTTGACACTCTGTAGGGTGTGTTTCTGTCTTGAGACCTCAGTATGCTGATGACAGTCTCAAAAACACAGATTCAGACTTTCAGGGTTTCATATGTAACAAACTTGAAGCATACATCTCTGTCAACTTGCAGGACGGGACTTTCTGGATCATTCTTCTTCTTCATCCAGTTTGAACGTGTGTGGCTGAATTGCTTCGACTTGCTGTTGTGTTCGTAGCGGTTAGTAGTTTTACGGTGTTTGAGTTGTGGGTGAGCTGGTGTGCTTGACCCGCAGTGAGCCATGTGAAGGCAAGAAGAGAGTATTTCCATGCATAAAGCTTCTAAAACTGTAACTTTGATGCACAGAGATGAGTTTAATACACAAATGGAGAAGAACTTCACGTGTCACCATTTATTTGCAAAGTCTGTGTCGCACTGTGGTTTTCTGCAATCTCTTTAAAAAAATCTGTTGCTTTACAAAAAACAATCATTTTATCTTAAAAAGCTAAATCAGTAGAATAACTGACGATGAGAACAATAGCTATTTGCAGCCTTATTTGATTAAAATGCAGGAAGAATGGGAGGGAGGGGGGCATAAAGTCATGGGTTCTAGCAGGTAAAAGTGATTGTTTTTGATTCCTCTGTGATGCATAGATGGACTGTTAGAACGAGTAGTTTGACAGTTTAAGCACTTCATTTGGAAAAAGTGATTTTCTATTCGGAAAATAGTAGTCATGTAGGAGATGTGTAACCATCGCAGCAACAGGAACTGCAGTAGGTCTCTTTTGTAAAAGCTTGTAAAGCCCAGGGCCATCTTATTGTGCAGAACGTGCTCTTTGTTGTTACTGAAGGACGGTGTTACCGCTGCCCTTGACTTTTCCCGTTTTTCTGAAAAACGTTCAATGATGAATTCATTTTATGTGAATCATCCTCGTTTATGTAAACTGTGAGTGTTGTGACCTGAAGGATCTGACTTTCCTCCCGACCAACTTTACAGCCGTGAGCTACGGTGCTGCGTTAACATCATATCTATATGCAGCTTAAAGTCACGTTATCAGATCGTAGAAACGTCCAGAGCTTGTAAATATCCGATATTGAAAGCGGGATGTGAAGCTGGCAATGACGACCTCCCCTTCACTTAACTCATAAATATTTCAGACGTTCCTTGTGTAGTCTCTTTGGCCATGAGGACGCCTCTCCTGCAGATTTGGAGTCAGATATCTGGGTCAGATTTATTTTCCAGGAAGCCTGAACTTTTATGAAATATGTGTATTTCAAAGACTAACGGTGAGGGATGATCGCTGAACTTGTGACTGGAGGACGTTCAGATCATCTGAGCCCGATCCTCAGAACAGCTGGGAAAACTTCAGTATATTGTGGCAATGTGACGCCCCCCTCCATCCTCCCTAATGAAAGAAAAATGGTGGGAAGACAGAGAAAAGGAGAAGAAAAAGAAGATAAATGAACAGAGAGAATGGAAAGTAGTCCTGTCTCTTTAAAACTGAGACATCTCTGTTTGTCTGCTAAGTCACCACAGACCTCATGCTAGGACATGTGATCCACTGCACACACAACACAATCAGAAACCAGCAGCACAAAACAAAAACTCACGCATGAAGAGAATGAATACACACACACACACACACACACACACGACATAAAACCAGTGCGCACACACACACACACATTTGCAGTGATTAATCACTCTGTACTTATTCCAATCTCATCAAGTTCTGAGATTGATTTCTTCCGCTGCAGTCATTTAATTTTCCACAGTTTCTGCAACCCCTTCTTCCTCTACCTGTCCGTCTCTCTGTCTCTGTATGTGGTTCTGTATGTGGTCAGTTTTCCATACAGAAACTCAGCTGTTTTGCAATACTCGTTACTAAGAATAATATCTATCTATCTATCTATCTATCTATCTATCTATCTATCTATCTATCTATCTATCTATCTATCTATCTATCTATCTATCTATCTATCTATCTATCTATCTATCTATCTATCTAAACATCAGATTGTTTTAGTTGTAAGTCAAACACTGAAATTTGAATTTGAACTCCATAAAATATTAGCTTGATGTTAAATCAACCGTTCAAATTAATGCATGCAACTTAAAAAAAAAAAGATCAAAATCAGTAAATCTGATTATCTATTTATTTTTTATCTTGCAGGTCTCTTGAAATAGTTTTTAAAGTGTGCTAACAACTGAAATATTGTGTGTGACATATAGATAGACTATGCCTCGCATGTATTTATGTATTTAGATATTCATTGTCCCCACAGGATGGATCACAGTGACTGTGGAGAGTCCCTGAAATTTCATTTGTAATATTATTAACTGTATTATTTCTTTTTGGTGCATTTTTTTTTAACTTTAACACTGCTGGCAACAAAAAATGAAAGAAGTGCGGTAACTTTCTAATGGAAAATTAGTTATGGGCTTTTAAGTTGCCTTCAGGATCAGTTGGGTATCAGTGCTTGGTTTAAATCCAAAGGCTTTACAAACTAATTACAGTATTACCAGCATTAGTTAGCATGCAAACAAACATCACACCTGCTAAGCCCCAGCATGTTTGTAGTGCTAATGTGAACGCTTAGTCTTGGTTAAATTCAAACTTTCGAATGAATTAAATTGAAGTTAAATCAGTTTTGTGATTGTGAATCCAGTGTGTGTGGCGTATGTTTCTATATCTTAGATGAACGGGTGAATAAACATGAAAACACATCGTCGGCCGTGCCATTAATTTCATCGGCTGAATTCTGATGCCTCATTTATACGGCACGAAGAAAAAAAACCGCAGACAAGCCAAAATGACACGTACTGTATGCTGCAGGAACTGGTTACGTTTGCATTTGTCAGTGTGGCTCCACAGATCATAAATTCCTGGAGGGTCTGTCGTTTGCAATGTCTCCCTCCATCTTTTTTTTTCTCTCTCTGCATCTCCCCTCCCTCCCCATCCGTCCTTGCCTGCCCAATGAATCAGTCTGGCTGGCAGTGTGTTGCTGTCAGGGAGCCGGTGAGGGTGATTAGTCATGTTGAACTGGGCCAGGATCTGGACGGCCCGGGCTGACAACAGGAAAGAAGGGATTCTGGAAGATTCCACCGAAGCAACAGCTGCTCCCTTCCATTACATTTCACTTTTTGCAGTGTTTTCAGTGGCAGGACTGACAGACTGCTGGATGTATTATCACAGCATTTCATACAGACATTCACGGCCCCCAGAGGATGAACTGAGGTCTACACCGATCATCCACAACATTATTACTACTAACAGGTGCAAGAGCTGCTCAGAATTGGTTTGAGAAACAAGAGTAAAAGCCTAAATTTCCCTCGATACCAATCAGATTGAGCGTCAAGAGGATTTTCTGGAACAGGCCCTACTATATGGACACCACCTTATAAAGTATCTGCTACCAGTATCCTGGTACACCGATAGAGGTCTATGCCTTGAAGTGTTCGAGCTGTTTTGGTGGCAGATTGCTGTATATTTTTAATTCTGTTCAAATATCTCAACAGCTTTGGGATGCATTGCAGTGAAGTCACGGTTCAGTGAAATCTCATTGGTATTTTGTTGATTGTTTAACTTTTAGTTTATCACCAACATCAGGTAAAGTGTTTATTTATTCAGTACCTGCAGAACTAATAGTGTCCCTAGTGTTACTTTGACTTTAGTGCTGATTGAGAAATGTTAACCTCGTGTGTCTTTATAGCATTTTATATGTGTTTGGGTCATTTTTGGGGAGAATGTCTAATTTGTGATGTAATTAAATAGTTCAGTTTTCACAGATGTTATTGGCGCATTAGCATGTGAGGCACCATTATGAGTTGGACGTGCAGCTTAATGTGTAAACAAAGTGCAACCTTTGAGATTTGCTAATTGCATTTCATCAAATTCTGTTTTCTAAATGATAGTTCAGCCCTACTGTTTTGTCTCTCCGTGAAGGCCCCCTGAAGCCTCGGGTACCCGGGTCTGTGCCTGTTCGGCTCGTTCAGTATTCCATTTATGCACACAGTAATGATACGAGATGAAAAAGCTAATTTTGCATTCAGTTTCAACTGAATTAGGCATGAATACTGATTAAAATATTGAATACTTCAGGATTTCTTTTGCAGCTTTAATCCTCCAAGTCGACGTTTAGTCTCTTTTCAAAGCGTGAGTTTCAAAAACTTGAGCAGACGTGACCTCTCCTGTGCAGCATGTGTGTGTTTATACGGCACCAAACCAACATCCGCGTTGAGTTAGCGCGTCTCCTTTGATGCCTCTACTACGGTAGGTGTGTGTGTTCCTCTGGGCCAATCAGACGCTGGTTCTGCAGCACGTCAGCCGATGCCGGAGATGTAGTCGCGTCCCCGAGCCAATGAGGCCCGCTGTTTGTATGTTCTGGCTAATGGGGCTGGTAGTATGCAGCTGTTCAACACATGCAGAACATGTGGTTTGGCTTTGCGTGCCTGTGTGTGTGTGTTATCGTGCGTACTGTATGTATGTGTGATTGTGTGTGTGTGGGAGTTGGAAACAAACCAGCCGTGGCTCCTCCTGGTTCTGGTCTCAGTTTTCGCTCACTTTTTTTTTTTTCCATCCCTCCCCCTCTCATCCTATCTTATCTTCTCTCACTTTCCTGCTCGTTTACTCTTTCTCTCTCTGTCTCTCTGTCTCTCTGTCTCTCTCTCTCTGTCGTTGTTCCTGGAGCCATCGCCATGGCAACAAGAACGAACGCAGCACCGGCCAGGAAATTTCTGGATCACTGACAGTTATTCCAATTCGGCACTGCAGGGTCCAGTCAGACACTCCAGTCCTGTGCTGAGTGTGTGCATGTGTGTGTGTGTGTGTGTGTGTGTGTGTGTGTTTTACCACGGGATTACACTATAATCTGACAATACGGATTAGCAGAGCCAACCTTCTGGCCCACTGGCTATTATACTTTCATTTTTCCCCCCTTTTTTCCCAATTCGTTCTGTGCAACAGCAGTCATTTCCAATAATTACCATATTCTTTACAAATTCACCTCTGCGTTCCATTTTCTCTCCTTGTTCTCGTAATCGTATTTCCCCACCACCTCTCATCCTCTCGTCCCTTCTCCCTCCCTTCCTCCATCCTTTTCATCCTTCTCCCAGCCCTCCTGATCTCTCCAAATGTCCCACTCCTCCTTCCCTCTGCTCAGCTCGTTTTCCAATTTGATGCTCATCCTGCTCTTCCTCTTGTCTTTTTCTTTTCTTCCCCTCTCTCTCTCCTCTCATCCCTCCATCATCCATCTCCCCCTCAACCCTTTAGGGAAAGGGGGGGAAGAGAAATTCCCTTTCACACGCCTCTCTTCCTAATCACTCTTGATCTTTAGACTTTTATCTTCTGCTGTATCTTCTCTTTCTTCTCACCCTCACCCTCCATCCCCTCACCCAGGGCCCTCCTCTCTGTGCTACTATGGCTGCAAGTTGTGAGTGCCAACATAGCGGGGGGGTGGGGTACGGTGCAGGCTGTGTTCATTTCAGTGCGGTTGTAGATCAGGGCTTTAGATTCTGCTATTTCTTTCTCTTTCACTGATTAGCTCGATTAGCTGCCTGCACGAAAATAACGACTTAGAGAGACACTGCACACCTAAATGTATTTAAACTAAAGGACATTGCTGTACCGTGGTGGAAAATATGCATTCATGTGTCGGAAATCGGTCAAATGCACCTTCTACAAGCTCCTGAACCCTTCTAAGCTCAAAGCTGACATACAGTCAATCGTTTGGGAAGTCTAATTCATACAAAGCAAAAATGTTAATGCCCAGTCAGATGTAAGAAACCTGCTTCTCTGCTCCCCACCTTTAATTTGGAACCCAATGGTACTGACATTGTTGCTAATTGAGCAACTTTTCATCAAAAAAGCAACGCGCGATCAATATAGCAGGGATTTTTTTTTTGACAGGTCTCTCTAATTTCTGCAGAGACAAGCTGCCAATATGCCAGTGTTTCCAGTGAGTCTGAGATCTTGCCTTTTGACCACAGACGCATCCTTTTCTAAGTCAGTGATTGACCACATGGCAGCCGACATGGATTTAAATGAGCCTGTAGGACAAATTAATTGTGTTGCTGCCAACTTTCTCCCTGAATGATCGTTTTGCGTGTAAAGCAACCAAATTCACAGCACAGCCGGCACACGTGAGCGTGAGTTTGCCACTCGATGTTGCAGCTAAAAGATCAATATTTCAGTGGTGCAGAGCAGCAGTGAGGAAATGGCGCTGGAATGAAAACTAGTTAACACGCAGTCCTAATGATTGCATTTCAGTCACTGTTTCAGGCTTGATTTGTTGTCTGAAAACATCAACACAAAAAAAATCTAACAGTAGGAACAGCTTTAGAGGGAATTTAGCTTTATACAGATACAGTAGATGTGAGCACAGGGAGCAGGAGCGAAGCAGACAATGCAGTAGTTGGTGTTGGGCTCAGAGTACAACATGGAAAACTTTTAATATTTTTCTCAGATTTGTTTGAGACCCGAATGAAAAACACCAAGCACCAAACACCTAGCTTTTGGCAGTGTTTTACAGCAGTTATAGGGAAGGACTGGTCCAAATACGTCCTCTGAATAAACTGTGTTTTCCTAAACTAATGAGCTAACAAGCTCCCTAACTGACCACTAGCAATCTCGTTAAAGCAGAAAACTTCATTCTTCCCCCTCAGTGGCTCTTTCTTGATCTTGCACAGTGGTGAATGAGCTTTAATATACTGGAGGAAATGTGCAGTTTTTAACAGCTCGCCAAGGTATTTCAGAAACATGAACTTGATTCCTGCTGAAGTAAACATCTTGTCAGAAAACGTTAAAACTGATGTGGCACACGGTGGATCAGGCAAAGCGGCTCAGTGCAGAGCTGGACTATCGACACAAGACAGACAGTAGCTGCAGACTACAGGTACAATAAGGCTATTGTTCTCCATGTAACTCTACCACACACACACACACACACACACACACACACACACACACACACACACACACACACACACACACACACACACACACACACAGTCTCTCTTTCTCCCTCTGTGTCTCATTCACACACATGCAATGCATCTAATTTTTACGCTACAAAATTCACATCTTTGCACTCTGTGAGAAAAAACTGGGACAACTCCGTTATGACAATCATGCACTCTCACACACTCTCTCTCTCTCCCTCTCTCTCTCTCTCTCTCTCTCTCTCTCTCACACACACACACACTTTCCCTAAGCGAGTGAATCAGCCCAAAGCTTTCCATTGGTTGGTGCGTGTGAATAGGCGAGATACAAAGAGACATTTAATAGGTTGACAATTCGGAGAGTGAGAGTGAGAATGAAAGAAAGAGAGCAGTTGGGTGCCTGGTTTCAAAGATCTCAGTGTGCTCTTTAAACTCAGGATATATCAGTTTAAAAGCCCGCTTTCTTAAATTTCACTGCTCCCAAAAATTCAAATGAGAAAGTCAGTGTCTCATTTTAACATTCCAGACTCTTTAAAATCTGCCTCTGTTCACGTCGAGGCCCAAAGCGAAGTCCAAAACTGCAAAAGAACCAAGTAAATTAGATTGTAAGTTGGCAGGAAGAAAAACATGTTTTAGAAAGTCATCTCTTGCCGCAGTTAAACGAGTGAATTCCTCTTATTTAATCTTCAATTATCAGTCAGTATACAGTGACAGTGGGTTTATTGCAGGCTAAGATTATTTTACAAAGTAAGACACCAATTATATTTAATGAAATTAGTTATCATTAAATGAATTTAAGTAGCTAGAGTGAAGGCTTTCACCAAAGCAAATAAAAAAAAGAACCATGATAAGGATAAAAGCCCACTTCAACCGCTGCTTGGACTCTTTTTACATCACTCAGGTGACAGAATAGTCACGCCGGCAGTTCCACCTTCTATAACCTCATCATGCAGCTTAACAGAGCAAGTCTACGCTTGGGGGAGATGACTGATGGTCAGCAATGTGACATCTATTGCCACCTAGCATCGTAAACATTGTTTATTGTGCCAGACCAAATAATCTCACTTTAAGGCCGATGGTGCTGCATCACAGTTTCCCTCCATTGATCTGTCTGTTCTCTGCAGCTGAGTGAGGTGAATCACTCAGTGGAGTCGGATACAGGAAAATCAGCTCCTTTGCTGTAGATCTTTGTTTTTAATGGAGGCATCAGCGGCAATGGTTTGCCACCTGAAAGAACCTTTAAACCAGAATACTGTTAAACATGTGACAGTGGGATAGTAGTGTCTGTGTCATGTGTTTATTCATAGTAAGTTTTAAGATGCTGAACTTAAAATATAACATATTCCTGTAGACTGTATGTGAAAGATGTAGCCTGAAAAGTGAAGCTTAAGCCTGCATTATTTCTAAAAGCCAGCAGGGGGCAACTTCTTTGGTGAAGATCGCATTGAAGTCTGTGAGAAAATGATCCCTCTTCTTACTTGATTTGTCACTTCAGTAAGCATTTTCCCAGCAAGTGTATGGTCTCAGTTGCTAGTTTTAAGACTTTTTCAACAGAATATGATGTTCATGTTGAAAGTTGTGCTTCCACTTTGAGTAAAATAGACGATAAAGCAGGGTATGCTTTAGAGCAGCGCTACCTTAGTATTGACAGATTTGTACTGTAACTGCGTGAGTAGTGTCTTCAAATTCCAAGTCAGATCAATTTCTCACTCACATGTCCAGTTTCAAAAATAGGGCAACAATAGTCCTCAAACCACTGGGGGACATTGTGCTCACTATGTATTTCTTTCATATACAGTCTATGGATACTCCAGCTTTAACAGAAGGTTGACAGAATTAAAGATGGAAAAACAACAAAAAGGCAGAGTTTAAACCTGAAACTTTGTGAATACTTGGGGTCACTAGAAACAAGCTGTGAACACAATGCTGGTATATTAGCACCTTTTTAGGTAGATGTTGCTTGCCTGCAGATTGTTATTTATAATCCTGTACATTCAGACTAACATTATAATTCATTTAGAGCTGTGTTTCTAATGACATGACTATATGTCCAATATTCTGTGTTTGGTCTCTACCAACCCTTCCGGGAAATATTTGACTCTTTAGCTGTTAAATATCGAATGGCTAGCTGCAAACTTTAATTGGTGATGGGGAGGTAGCATACAGTAATTTTTTTTGTCAGAAAACATTGACCAGCTATGCAAAAAACAGAAAAAACACAGTGAGTACGGTGAGAATGAACCAGAACAATAGCTTAAAGCTGCAACCTCGCAGTTCTACACGATTTTTAAATGCTAAAAACCGCCATGCAGCTGAGAAAAACAGCAATCAGAATAATTTTAACTTGTGTTATCACTGTGAGTTACCGTACAAATAGTCATGTGATCCATTGTTAACATAGAAAAATTGACTATAGCAGGTTTAAGATATATTAAAAAGCCCAATTTGTTCTTTCATGTAAGTTTTTGAGTCAAAATAGTGACGTTTTTCAGCTTTTACAGTCTGTCCTGCAGGTTTACACATCTGAATGTTTCCTTCTTTCATTATTTTACACTTCAAAATTCTATTTCAGCAGGAATTAGTGGATATCAGGCTAAAGCGCTGGTCAGTAGCAGCTCCTTGTTTTATCCCGTTGAAGGTGAAACACCAACCTTTGCTTGCTCTCGCTTTTTCCGCCCTTTAACGTTCTTACTCGGTGTGTAACTATCTCTGAGAGTTAATCTATAGTAGTAAATTAAGAGGCTGCTGCTGACGCTGCATGATATCAGTTCATTACATGCCCCAGTGGACTCTACATACAGTATTCTTACAGCCAATCAAGTCTCCTCCTCCACTCGACTCTCTTACACATCAGGGCTCTCAGAATAAACCCCTAAACGATGAGATTCTGCATCCTTGTAGAATGTTTTGGATAACGACTCTTTAAGGAAGTCTTTCACTAAAACTGGTTGATTGGACAGGTATCAGCTAAGAATGTCAAAATAATAGCAAATTGTCGTCCACAGTTGTTTCCGTTTGTTTTTTTGTGAGATTTTGGTGGAAAACAAGATACACTAGTTGCTCTATAAGACCTTTAAACTACTTGTGTGTGTTCTACAGATGTCCAGAAATGCTTTTGCAATGCGTGTTTGTGAACGTATGAGGAAAGAGATAGTGGAGGCAGGGAGACAGAGCAGCATTATGTAAGCTTAGACTTCTGTCTGTTGGATCAGGTTCAAACCAGGGAGGGTTGGTGGTTCTGTCTGTGGGATTGGCTTCCTGTGATTGTAAATCTATCCCCCCTTGCTCTGTAATGGATGTGCGCATTTGTGTGTCTGTCTGTGTGTGAGTGCTAGAGAGAGAAAGATTGAGAGTTTTGGGTGTGTCTTCCAAATTTCAGAACAGAAGATCAAACTCTTGACCTGTTATTTTTCTCTCTACATGTCGGGTATTAGTGGCAGGTCTGGACTTCTTATTGTTTCTCATATCGTGATTGATCTGCAGCAGTAAATTATGAGGCTGCTGCTGCCACATAAATGACGTATAAAGTAAATTTCACAACACTCAGTCAGCACATATCTTCGCTAATTAATTGAATTGCTTCTACTCTGCTGTTTTTTTTAATCACTGTTAAGTAGAGATGAAACAACTGGCTAGTTTTTCCATTAGTGGAAAAAGAAAAAAAAAACTATTTTATAATCTTTGTAGTCTTTGTAAGTGTGCTTTTCTTTTGTATATTTAATTGTGTGAATAACTTACAGGCTTCACTTGGAGCTCTGCAGATGCTTTCTATTTTCTGATCAGCACATTAAACAAAGCAAAAAACACTCTTAGCTGCAGCTTTGTTGCCCAGGTATTCTTAATAAAACACTTCCTGCCCCAATGTTTATCATTTAAATAACCTTTCTGAGACTCAAAGAATGTGGTTGTATATATATGTCAGGGTAGAGACTGCGATTTGGTAGAATTGGATTTTCTACCAGTAGAGATTGCGATTGGAGTCTCTACCAGTAGAGATGGAACTTTAAATCTGACCCCTGCCCTGACCCCTGACCCTAACCTTAAAAGTCTAACCTTAGCCCTGACAAATCTCTACTGGTAGGACTGGAGTTTCTACTGGTAGAGACTCCAATTCTACCAAATCGCAGTCTCTACCTTGACATATATATATATATATATATATATATATATATATATATATATATATATATATAAACATGGAAGTAAATCAGGAAGTTAGAATTGCCTTAAACCTGCATTCTTTCTCACTGCCAGTAGAGGGCGAATCCTCTGGTTGCAAAAAGAAGTCAGATTATATAGAAGTCAATGAGAAAATAACCCTACATCTCACTTGATTTATCACCTCAGTAAACGTTTTCTTATTGATTTTATGGTCTCGGTAGCAGTTTCCACCCTCCTTCTGCATGTCATGAAGGTGATTTTGTAAACTGTGGTCCCATTTAGAGGAAAATAGATGGTTTGTTTATGGATGTGACTGCCTTGTGAATGACATGTAGCTATTGTAGCCATTCAGTTAGTCTTAATAGTGAATGCTGGCAACTCTACTGGACAAACAAAAACTAAGATGTCCAGTATGGTCAGCATATTTGCTAAATATCAGCATGTCTGCCTGCTGAAGTTAGTATTTAGCTCAGAGCAGCAGGATGCAGACGAGCATTAGGCTCTTCCCACAAGCGTAACTCCTTAAAAATCTCCTTATATCCTCTAAATACCATTTTCATCCTGCTTGTCTCTAAAACTCTCCTGCTTTCTTTTTCTCACCCACCTCTCTGCATATCCCTCCATACACCCCTCCCTCCCTCCCTTCTAACCTCATTTTTACCCTGTGAGACTTTGGCCGATTTGGACTTTTTAGGGCTGCTTCTGATATTTTTAGGATTAAGCATCATATCAGAGGGTCCCAGCTCTGACAGGCACATTTTTACAGTTGCTGCATTATGTACAGCTTTTTAAAATGTCACAGCTTCCTCTCTGTGTCGGCCCTTGTTGTTTTCCTGTAATTAAAACCAAGTCTGCAAACACTTGTTGTAATGGCGTATTGATGTTTAAATGCAAAAGTCGCGGCTTCGATAAGGGATTAGCGAACGCTTTCATCTCGGCTTTTCTTCTTATCTGCAGTCGTCAGTCTTCAGCTCCTCTTTTCATCCATCCATCCATCCATCCATCCATCCATCCATCCATCCATGTGTCTCTCCATCCCTCCTTCAATCTTCATCTATCCATTTCTGTCCTTGTTTCCCAGCAGTCAGACAAAAATAGCCCTGTGTGTACCAGTAGTCAAGTGGAATAGATCCATACCAGGACCTCAGTGCATGTGTGTGTATATGTCACTATGACACACACACACACGGATGGTAAGACTTTCTCCCTGGGCGTTCTCTGTAAGAAACCTGACATTTACGCTCTGAGAAGGATGCACCATCTTGCACATCAAAGCCCTCCTAAACTTAGGCTTCTTGCTCTTCCTCTCTCATTCTCTCATATTTTCTGTTTAATTTTAACACCAGACCCTTGCTATTTTAAGATGTTTTTTTTTCCAATGAAGAATGTTATTTTTGTATTAAAATATTCAGGTCAAATATTGTTCCTTGATGCCTTATTCCGTCTCTGCAAGTTGATCTTTTGAGGAAAAAAGGATTAATAATTCTTTGCATTTGCATCTTTGAAGCTGATTTTGTCTGTATCTTATCATCTTTAAAAACTAAATGTCCTTCTATCATTTTCTATCAAGTGGGAAGCTTCATTGTGGCCTCAGACCTTCGTGGTCCTGAAGGCTTATTGGCTCGCTTTGTGACAGTACTTTGCGTTAATTTGATGACCGCGAGGTGATTGTTAAGCACGACAGTGATATTGGTCTTCAGGAATAACCAGAACCTCAACTATCCCTGCAGGCAAACTAAAAAATAAAAATGAGAAATGATATTAAATTGAAAAAAACTCTAAATCATCCTAAAGTGGAAATATTACTGGATGGCTGCGGGCCATTCAGTGGAGCATTTCGTCATTGTTAGGCTCTGGCTGAATGTGCTCGTCTGGATAGTAAGAACACTGTGTAGGGGTGGGAAACCATGATGGAGAGGAGTTTTGACAACATCCTCCTCTCCTCAGCTGCATATAGATTATCCAACTCCTCCCCCAAGACTGAGAAGGACCTCTGAACAAGTCCAATGAGTCTTTTTGGTGTCATCCATCCTCAAGTTTTTGCCCCCAGCACATCACAGTATAGAAAATGGCACTGGCTAGCACAGACTGACAAAGCATCCTCACCATGGTGCCAGACACACTGAAAAAGAGAGGAAAGGAACAGACTCTGGCCAAAAGACACAAAATTTCTGGTCCAGTCTAGTTTCCTGTCCCCCACTATCACTCCCCTAATGGAAAGAGGAGTAGTGGAGATCCTGTAGAGTTGAGCTTTGAACCAAAAACCAAGCATAAGGACATATTTTTGCATTTTCTACAACACTAACTGAATGGAAGTAGTCCCCTGTGACAATGCAAAGCATACAGTTTGCCTGCTGTAACTTCATGGATTTGTCCACTGGGATTAGCAACAGGTATTTATGTGCGAAGTATTCCCCCAGCTGAGAATCTATGTGACTCAAAAAGAATACTGTCTGGAACTTATTTGTGAAAGGATAGTGCTTCTTACAGCTGGTTTAAATCCCAAACTCTGAACAGAACCTCCTCCTGAGTAAGTTGGCTGTGCAGTATCAGTTACCAGGAGAGGTGGTAGAGTGGGTTGTCCACTGATCACGAGGTTGGCGGTTCGATCCCTTCTGCATGCTGAAGTGTCCTTGGGCGAGCCAATGGCAGGCAGACACCTTGCATGGAAGCTCTGTCACCATTGGTGTTTGAATGGGTGAATGTGAAACACTGTAAAGTGCTTTGAGCCCCAATCAGGTAGCAAGACGCTATAAAAGTGTAGACTTTATACCATTTACCAAGGTGATCTAGCAGGTTAAGACAGAACCACCTTGATGATATTAAAAAGTCCGGTTTTAGGCTCAACAAACCTCCCTAAACCAAAATGTCACTTCATGCTGCGCCCCTCAGCTCCTCTTTGGCTGATGTTGAGCTGCAGATTGTTCAGTTCTCACCAGTCCAAAAAAACTCTCCATTAGATTATTTAGATTAGCTGAGAAAGTCTTTATTGTCCCAACATGAGCAATTTGATTTGCAACAGCAGTCGACAACGAAATTCATACTGTTTTTTCTTTTTCTTTAGATACTAAAATCACCATTTACTATTCTCTGGTGCTCCGATGCATCTTTTCTGCTGATTCATCCAACAACTGGAAAATGTTTGCGGGTGTCACACCTAAAATTGGAAGTGTAAAGGGCAAAGAAAATAAAGGACCGGACAGTCCTTTCTGGTGCTCCAGTACAGCCAACCACTGGCAGTACTGATATGCACTTGTTGATTATCCAGGACACCAGAGGAGCATCAACATGCATGGCAGCCATCTTCTTTACAAGCAGGACATAAATATAAACATGATTCACACTGCAGCTGCTGCCCTGATGGATGTAGGTGCAGCAGAGCAGGTATAAAATGGCATCGTCAACTTCTATATCTGGTTGGCAGATGAACAGAACAGGGTCTAATGTAAGCCTGACCAGTGAGTAGAGGGAGTCTAGAACCAGTTTTCTAAAAGCCTTCAGTAGGTGTGAGGTTAAGTCTCTGCTAGGACGGACCTCTGTGGTACAGAAACCAACAGGAAGTCTTCCTCAACACGGAGACATTCTCAAGACTGAAGTTGTTGATAAAGATGTACTAGAGTATGACAGATCAGGAGGCCTTGAGCACCCTTATGCTGACACCTTTGGGATGGCAGCCTTTGCCAGGTGGAGTTTATTCAGCTCCATACTCACCTGTTCTATAGAAATGGTCAGTGGATTGGAGGTGGAAAGGCTTCTCTTTGTTGCCTCTGTTGATATTCCTGTTGACTGCATCCTCTGCATGTCTTTCTCTGATTTTTGCAAGGATGTCGATTGTTGTTGTTGTTCTGGTAACTTCAGCTAGGCTGTGTGGTGCAAACAATGAGAGCATGCAGTTGCTGAGCAACAGTAGAAAGAAGGAAGTAATAATATAATGAAAAACTATGATGGCATAGCTAAAAAAAAAAAAAAAAAAAGTCACCAGCAACAATCCAAACAAGGGTGACAAAATTGGGATGAAGATGAAAATAGAAAAAATAGACAATAAGCAGGAACGGTTGACACATGCATGCTTTGTAACACCTCTTAAACTTAAATTGAATAAAATAAATTAAACCAGAATAAATAGAACTAAACAGACATGTAATATCGACAAACTGACTCAACAGATGTAGTATTTCGAGATCCTGCTGAGTGTAATTTTCTGTGCATTCTGTACATGAATGATATTCAAACTCACAAGAAGCAGAAGAAATTTATAGAGCTGTCAGAGCAGAAGGGTCAGTTGAGGCTTATGTTTTTGCCCCAGGACTTTCTAGGATATAGCTGTATATTTATAGTCAACATTGCCACAGTTAATTTGTACATTTAAAGCTGCTCCGGGCCACTTTTGGAAAAATAACTCAATTTTTCTTTGACAAATGAAAATAAATGCACACCCTTGCAGTGCTTTTACATTTTCCCATCATTTCAGCTGTGCATTGCCCAACGTTAGTCAATAGGAGTTAGATGAAGACCCAACTTCTATGTATCAAGTGATCTATTTAGCTGCAAACATGATCCACACACACGTCAGATCTAATAGCCCACTTTGGAAATCATCAAATTTTCCACTCACATACTGTTGACTTGATTAAACTTTAACTACCTGCTTTACTATCAAGGTGTAATCATCACATATTTGATTAATTTGATGCTTCAAGAATCAATATCTAAAGAGAGACCCTAACACACACTCATGCTTACACACAAACACTCTGCTGTCATTTGTGTCTTTGATAATTATGTGAGTATAGCGGCAGAGTAATTTA
The DNA here is from genome assembly GCF_021347895.1 of Acanthochromis polyacanthus. Classification (NCBI taxonomy): domain Eukaryota; kingdom Metazoa; phylum Chordata; class Actinopteri; family Pomacentridae; genus Acanthochromis; species Acanthochromis polyacanthus. The sequence continues at coordinate 1,663,129 of NC_067133.1, read as the reverse complement.
CTGCTCCATAATTGATCTTCATAATAGACACACACACACACACACATAGACACACAAACACAATCACACAGAGAGCCAGTGATCCAGCGGTGAATCAGTGCAGGCAGCCTGGTTTATGAGCTATATTAGGAGTTGGATTTGAGAGTCCCTCTCTGCTGAATTTGACGCTCTGATAGTTCAGGGACCGCTGATGTCAGAGTCACGTGTGAGTGAAAAAGGCATGTGTGAGGCGTGTGCTCATGTTTTGTTGGTGTGTGACACGTTACGTTGTCTTAGTTGAACACATGCTAAACCCTACCCTGAACTCTAATCATCCAGTTGTAGCTGGACAAGCCTGATTCACTGCTCCACATAGCTATGCAGTGTGCATCGTGCTGTAATAAGAGATGGCAAATAGGTGAATAAATAAATAAATGTAAAAGAAACAGTGGTTTTTTTAGAGTATTATAGGTTCATAACCTTAACATTTAAGTTACATTCATATTGGTCTTTCTTAACATTTAGTTTAAATTATTTGGTCTTAATTTTAATATTTATTTCTGTTAGGTACATTTATATCATATGTATGGTCTTAAATCTAGTGTTTTAAAATTCTTAGATAAATTTGCAATGGAAAGCATTTTCTATGCTAAAACATTAACTGCCACCGTTAGCACGCCGTGCTAACTAGCTTGCTAGCTACAGTACAGTAGTAACTAGCATAGCTTTCAGCACCAATGGCTTCAACTAACTATAAACTTTGTGTGGTCACAATACACATACAAAACAATGTTTATAACTAAAACATCTTATATTGTGTAGTATTTTCTGACTGTGTGGAAGCTGTGCTCGGCAATATTAGGGTTAGCAATATGAGCATAGCTAGCATATATATATATATAGCACTTCCCTGAAATACAAGATTCTTTATCTCCATGTTTTCAACATATATCATGAGCAAGCAAGGATGCTACTTGTATCCTAGACTCAATCTTCTACCACAGTTTCATTCATGTCGCGATTATGTGCATTTATTGAAGAATTGTTTTAGAAATATTTATTTCAAAATGAGTCAAGTGGAGCAAAGCTATGTACTCTCTTCTATTTTTCATATTTTCATAACATTGTCAGCCTTGATTGAATGTCTCACTCTACCTCACGTAACCCTGTTATGCATATTATCTGGATAAGAAAAAAATATTTTTATACTTTTTTCTTGAATTTTTTCCATCAGTCAGTTTGTCCTCTTGGTCAGCAGTAACAGTTAGCTAAATATCTAGCTTAAATCCATACTAATGATAGCTTTTTCCTGAGAAAAAGCTATCATTAGCATGGATTTTCAACCCTGTTACTGTGATTAGAGGAGGGTTAACAAACAACAAATAAAACATGGAATAAAAATGGTACCATTGATGTGTAAGCTGAGCCAATCAAACCTTCGATAGTTTATTACCTATGATTGATGATTATATAGCAGGAAATTGTAAAAGAGAATTTTTATTTTATTTTTTAAAATTTTGAAGCCCAAATGTTCTGCAATTCCGAAATGGCCCGTAGAGCTGCAGCCTAAAATCCTTTTATTCCAGCTTATTAAACTTTCATATTTATTGGTTTCTTTTCCTCCTTGTCCAAGCTCAACCAAGTTATAACTTATACCAACTCACAGTCACAATAGTTGTCTACTTGTGCCTAAAATCACAAATACTAACACAAAAAAGCAAAGCCATATGAGGATGGAAAGTAGCCGCTAACATCAGCTAACAGTCAGTGTGTGTTTACTTGTCCATGCACAAGTGCTTGGTCATGTTTCCATTATTCGTTTATTGGATTTGATTTGTCGTGTGCACGTGTAAGTGTGTGTTTATGTGCGTGTTGGGGTTGGCGATGGTGGTGGTGTGGTTTTAACCTAGACCTGGCTGTTTTCCAAAGCCAATTTCCAGCTGAAAGCAGGAGATAACACAGGCGCTGCTCGGAAAGGGAGTTAGAGGATGACGGAGAGGGGGGCAGAAGAAGCAACTAAGAGAGAGGAAAAAGGAAACGGGAGTTTAGGGGCCAGCCGGGATGGAATAAGAGGATGACGGAGAGGCAGAAAGGGTGGGAAAGGGTTGTAGGAGGAGGAGAGAGATAGCACAGGAGGACGGGAGGATTAGAAAGAGGAGAATGATGGGTAAGTGGAGGACCCTTGGTAGAAGAGGGAGGAGGAGAAGTGCTGGTGCGTGGGGTGGGGTGTACATTATGAGTCATGCCCAGGGAGGCTGTGTGGCCGCTGGGGAAACAGCTCACTGACAGTCCCAGGCTTCACAAGGCCTTCTGGACCTTCACATAATGTGTGCGGTGTCATCAGGGAGATGAGGGACAGACAGACAGATAGAGGTCAAAGAAAAACTGGGACACAACAGACCTCCTCTCCTCTCCTCTCCTCTTCTCTCCTGTCCTCTCCTCTCCTCTCATCTCCTCCTTTTCTCCTCAGATTTACTGCTGCTTTGCGAGGCCAGACAGATCACCGCACACACGCACATATATATACCTTGGTCCGCTTTATTAACGCCCCAAGGCTAACTAGCTTTACGTGAAAGGTCGTGCAGATTTTTTTTCCTTCTTTTTAATCTCACTCCATCTCTATCTTTGTCTCTGTATTTCTCTATTTCACCTCCCCCACTCCTCCTCTCACAGTCTAAATCCGGTGAGCAATCGCAATATTCCATAATAGTCCGAGCCCACGCCGTTGGGGTTTAATAGAGGGTCGGAGAGGAAGAGAGGGAGTTAGATAGAGGAGATATTGACAGGCGATGAATAACTGAGCGCGCAGAAAAGGGAGAATTGTTTGTTGTTGTGGTGTTAAACCCCGTAGCTCTGTTTTCTAATCCGGCGCTGGCTTATTCCCGGCCACGATCGCTGCCACTCTTGTGATGAATTTGCCACGTTGATCTCTTTCTTCTCATTTTCACTCCGCTCAACACAGCATTCATTGTGCTTTTTCCTCCTCTACTGTTTCCTGAATTCAGCACTCTTTCCTCCTGTGTCGTTTCGGTTTCTTTAGTTCTCTCCTCCACTGTACTCATCAGGCAAATGACGGCATCTATCATTTGTTTATTGCATATTTAAGGCTGCTGTGTAGAGTCTGGGCTTAGGGGTGCTGTTTGGAGGAAGGATGCAAATTCCTAGCTGTTTATTTTATCATTTATTGGCACCCGCTTTGGGTGTTATCAGCCCAATAATTTACCGTTATCATCACAGATCATTCCCATACATATGGGCCAGTAGGGACCTCCTCCACCTTCTTGTATATTCAGAAGGCGTGTTATCGCTCCATCTGTTCTCGCCTCGTTTAGTGGTGGTGGAGCCATGGTTTTGCACTAAAGATGTAAGTCAGCGGACTTATACCCAGCAGACGTGAGTTCGAGTTCTGTATCGGACCATATTTATTGCTTTATTTTTTAATTGAAGTCTTGTTTTGCTGTATTTGTCACGTTACAAAGTGAGTCCATCACAGATTTTACATGCTCTTATTCACATGGCTGCAGTAAGTAACCTATGTTATCAGCGTTACTTTCTGTTTATCAATTATCAGAATGAATAATGAGCTATTAGAGGGTGCAGTAGATCTCTGCTAGCTCATATTTATGTGAATGATCTGTGACGATAATTCATGGGCAGATAACGTCTGAATCTAGTGTTGTCGGACAAATCAACAATCAATACAGTAGGTTCTCGGTTTACGACGTCCTCGACTCACAAAGATTGATGCATTCTTCTTTTTTTAGAGTGTAGCTACATCAGCTCTGTTCTGAGATATTAAATCTGTGTAGCAGTGCCTTAAATAGCTTGAACAAACAGCATGTGATGTGTTAGTTAGTGAACTTTAGAGGTGTTGCGTGTCTGTAGCGGCTTTAAAAAGCTCCAACGGACGATGCATTGGGCCACTTCAGAGGCCGCTCATGTGGGTCATTTTTGAGGGCGATGACACTCTACCTACTTGGTTGTTTAGTCTTGTTTTTCTTCTTCCATCGTCTCTCTTTCCTTCCACGGTGTTTACCGTGTCACTCAGCGGATTCTTTCCTCTTCCTCCTGTTCCTCCCTCCCTTTCTGCTCAATGACAAACATGTGGCTCCTGCAATGAAGGAAGCCAGAAGGACGACGTAATGACGCCTTGTGACTGAAATGTCCTCCAGGTGTTGACTCTGGAGTCTTTCCACTCTACATGTGTGTATGTGTGTGTGTTTTGTTTGTCAGATGTAACGTATTACTAGGCAACCCAATGTCCGCATGTGTGTTTGTCCAAATCCGTTCATTGTGGGTCTGTACATGTGCGTGTGTGTGTTATCAGAGTGAAAATTTGCCTGGAAATGACAGTAATTTGGTGGTTTTTGGGTGAGCAGACTGGAAACTGTGGTTGGATGGTGGGTTAGCTTGATTTCTGGCTTGTGTGTGTGTTTGTGCGATGAGGTCAGTGTCTGTTCAGTACAGTAATCACAGCGCTGCCCCGGGGTCTGTGCTGGAAGTAGCGGCCACCGAGTCAATTGTGGCACTCAACAAAACAAACACACTCTTACCAAAGCAGCACAATTCACAGTGAAGTCTGACAAAATCAAATTACGGCCGCCAGAGAGTTTATTTTCTGACACAAGCAATGTAATTTACAAAATGAATCAGTAATCAGCTGAATTAAACAACATCGCTCTGGCCGGCTGACGCGCTTTTTATGCGGTTTCCAGCTGAGTTCTGGCGACAAACCCAGAAAACACGACCTCTTAATTTGTCGATAACTTCCTATCCCTTTCTGTCTTCTTCTTCTTTTCTACTTCTGTGTCTCTTCCTCGAACGCCGGATGTTTCCAAGGGATTTTTGGGGATTTACTTTGGCTGTGTTGAGTCCTGACAGAGGCACAGTCACCAGAGCCGCTTAATCTGACGATAATGAGATCCTTTCAAGTCGATAGACAGCGGCTTAGCTGCACCATCAACACCGCGCGATTTCTGTGTGTGTTTACATGTGTGTGTTTGACCACATTTACTGTGCCTTTTTCAAAAAGTCAAGTTTGAGTGACGTCCGTGTGTCAGCGGTCAGCAGTGTCTTACGTTTCAGTTTGAACCAAATGCATAGAATGGAATGGAATATATACTTTATTGATCCTTAAGAGGAAATTAATTTGTAACGGCGGCATGGTAACATAGACAACCGACAACAGAGAGCAGAGAATGAGGAGGGAGGTGAGGTGGTGGAGGTCCCAGAGCTGGTAGGGTCAAGATTGAGAGGATGAAGGTAGAAGTTTGGGTTGGAGGAGATGGTGGACCTGTTCTGTCCAGTCTGAGCGTGTGCATTAGGAGGAACGTAAACAACAATGGTGACGATCAAATAGTTTGATCTCAGACTAACTGCTAGCAGTTCAATGTCCTGTTACGGATCTGTTCTCTGATAGTAACGTGTGCAGGGTTCCACCATCCGTCATTCACAAGCAGAGCAAGTCCTGGTCCACTCCTATAGTCCTGAAGCCTCTGATTCTGGTGTCAGTCTCGGTAATACAGTCTTTCAGCCATGTTTCTGTGTAAAATATGAAGCTGCTTTCTTCCTGACGAGTGTCTCCAGCTCCTCCATCTTATCATCCATAGAGCGAACATTTCCCATGATAACAGACGGAAGAGCCGGTCTGTAAGCCTCTCTCCAAACTATCTCTCCCTTCCTTCTGGTCCTTTTTACTCCAGCTCATCTCCCTCTACGTCTCTTCTGTAGAAATTCCTGTGAAGTATCATGTCTAAACATCCTGGTAGTTTTGGAGAGCTCAGCGAGATCAGAGGCTCCTGTTCTGGCTCCGTTGCTCCGCAGGTGGAACTCCACTGAGCAACGGTAGCAACGGTCTTTTCCACTCCATTTCCTCTTGTCACACCTCCAAGATAATACAAAAAAAAATCAAATAAAAAAACACTTAAATCGCCAACATGTAAAAAAAAAAAAAAAATGGTTTGGCAACAAGAAAAAAAACACACTAAGCTGAAAAACACAGGACTAGAAAGCTGCCGCATTACAGCCGCCTGTTGTTTTCTTTCATGTGGCTTCACTTGACATTGTCTCTTGGTTTAGATCTTTAAAGGGAAAAATAAAAGTTGAATTTCTGTGATTACTTATAGACCTGGGGTCAGTGTGTTTTTCTGGGTTCCCATAGGTGTTGCCAATGCTGGGAGAAAGTGGAGGCTCTAGATAGTATGGATGTTTTCCTTCTTGCATTTTTGATGTGTTTCCATGCTCATCAACTGTGGACACAACCTGCAGTTCAGCCAAAGAGTCATATTTTTTGACTGTTTTGACTGTTGGTCGCAGCTGAGTCGTTACTGCTGTACTGTGATGCTCAATATTTTTTGCTTTTTGCAGCTTATTTGTTGCATTGTTTTATGAGACAAGCAGAATAAAGTGATTTTGATTGTATGTCGCAGTGTGGGGATTTGATTTGGTTGAGTTTCCTGTAGATGAGTAGTTTGGGTAAGCTACAGAAAAGTAAAGTGTTGCTTGTAGGGCAGAAATTTTGCTATCTATGGTGAAAACAAACTGCACCCTGCTGCTGAGTTGCATTTGTATCGTGCTTATCCAATCAGCATAGCTCTGTTGTGGATGATCATCCATAAATCTGTGGAAAACTGTGATTACTCATGCAGAAACAAACACACGTGTGATTTACACCGAGCGAAGTTCATCCCAAGTTTTCACTAGATTTGTGTTGTTGTTCAGCGCAGAGAAAAGGCTGACTGATGTTCCACAGGTGTTATTTTTACCTCATGATCCAGCAGTGGCTTTGAAAACTTGCTGAAAAATGGAGAGGCTGAATTTAGAGACCGTCTCAGAACTGCAAAATGGTGAGAACTGCCTTTTGAATTTGGGAAAACGGCTAGTGTGTGTAACTACGGTGGAGCCAGGCAGAGCTCGGCTCCTCTTAATAAGAGACAAGCTCCTGTTATAAAATGTGATTTGTGAAATTTTGCCATGCATTTCTGTTTTTCTGTATTCTATATCATCATGCATGAAATGAGGCTGTTACTGATGGGTGACTCATGCATTGGATTGATTGATTTTTCTCTTTACTCATCATTATTTATAATATTACGGTTAATTAGGTGCTTTGTATTTGTGGTTTAGGACCATGAATAAGTAGGGGTTAGGGTTATGATCTGGGGGTTGGTCAGGTTCACCAACGTCATGTTCCCAAAGAATGAGGTCAGCTGATACCTGAATAGACGGAATGACCAGGTCTTTATATCAATGGAGGTTTTCTTCATGTTCAAAGATGACGATGCCGGGATTGATGGGGCTCACATTGAGAATGAGTGGATCAGGGAGCATGAGATGGATTGTCCTCCACAGAGTCCAGACCTCAGCCCCACTGAGAATGTTTGGGATGTTCTGGAGAAGACTTTGTGCAGCGGTCCGACTCTCCCATCATCAATATAAGAATTTGGTGAAAAATGAATGCATCAATTAATGCATCTCTGGACAGAAATTAATTCTGCAGAAGCTTATCGAAACGATTCCACAGTGAATGAGTGTCATACTCAAAGCTAAAGGCAGTCCAACAAAATATTAGAGTGCAGCTTTTTTTTGGCTGTGCAGTGTATTTATGTGACATAAACAGATCCAGGTAATAGTTTGTGTTTCACTCCTAATGGCCAGAACTAATTGCATCTGCCTATATCCGACCATTAACATCCACTTACTGCACTTCTCAGGCAGGTCATTCACATCTTACACCCCCCACCCACAAGCAGCCTAACAGCTTAATTGCCTGAATCTCTTGAGTGTTTGCCTTTGTGGAGGTATATTACTGCACTCTGTTTCCCCCATCGCGCTGCAGGCAGCCGTTGACCCCTTGTTCATCGCTGACGATCACGTCTGTGGTGGTGTTATGCTTAGGTGATGTTAAACAGTGCAGACGGCGAATAGAAAAGAGAGAATTATGTTGTTTTTCCTCCAGCGAAGGTCCGTCCTCGTCATGTTCAAACACGGCAGAACAGTTTTTGAGAAACACAAAAGTTGTGATTGGTGGTGGGAGTAGGTTATCAGAAGAATGTGGAGTTCTCCTCTGGGGACCATGAATATTAATAGAAGATAATCTGGCAGGTCACTTTCTCAGTGAGCTGGCTGACTTACTGTGGGGACACTGTACAAACTGTAGCACTTTTCTCTTTGGGTTGTTTCTGAAATAAAGATGCATGGAAATCAGGAGATGCTATGAACTCATGCAGCGAGAAATCCTCCAGAAACTTCTGCGCTGGCTGAACAAACCTGTAAACCTCCTATAAACAGACATGAGAACACTTGTTAGACCGGAGCTCTCTCCATGTCTGGGCTTTCCAGAGCAGGCGTGTTTTTTCCACTCACTTGTCTTAAGTGTTGAGCAAAAACACTTCTGTTCCGCTCTGAGTCTCATAATAGGGCGAGCAGGGAGAAGTGTGCCTCCAGAGGATGAATTATAATAACTTTGGTCATCTCGTATCTTTTCCTCCATCTCAGCAGTGAGGAGACAATACAAAAACAGGATTATTTATTTAAATAATCCAATTTTTATTTTTTTTGTCTTAAAGGTTTGTGAACAAATTTCTATTTAAATTTGTGTAAATATTTTTTAAAAAGTGCTTGAATTTCTAGAGCAGAAATCAGAGCTTTTAGTAAAGCCATAAATAAAAAAAATACTGTCAAAAGTCACAAAAACATCTAAAAAAAAAACTATTTTAATATGTTTTTATGAACAAATCCTTCTGTAAAAACCTTCTGAACATAAAGAGGAATAAAACTAGAAAGTTTTCTCATAGTATAAGAAAAAAATCATTCTGAGAAAGTGGACGAAAAAGATATATTTAATAAATTCCATGCCTTTTTGAGGGGGTAAAACTTCAGTTTTTCGATGAAAGTAACAGTTTTAACTAATAGAGACCGCATGGAATTTCCTAGTTTTCTTTTCTTTCTTCTTTTGCAAGTTTGCTCGGATGTTATCTAAACAGGAGGCAGTATCTCAAGAAAAGATGCATTAAATTGATAGATTGGGACTGCAGCTAACCGTTATTTGCACTGTCAATAAATCTCTTGAATTTCCTGTGTAACTGATCAGTTGTTGTGTCTTAGATGTTCAGTTTGCTGTCACAGAAGAGTAAAGAAAGCTAAAACATTTACATTTTGGAATCAGAGAATTGTCAGTTTTTTCTCTTAAAAAATCCTCTTGCTGATGAAATAATTATCAAAAAGGTTGGCGACGAATTTAATAGTTTGCAGTGAATCAATTATTACATTTATTATTGCAGCTCCAATGACGTCCAACAGACAAAGTGTAGTCGTCTGAATAAACATTTAAATATGTATTTTCGATGTTCTCTTCCCAGTTGTCTGAAAGAATAAATCCAACATCGTAAAACTGACCAACGCACTTTAAATAAAACTTGAAACTTGTGACACTAATGGATAATTCACTGATAAAGTTAATTTAGGCATTAATGGTCCCCAGAGGATGAGTTCTTAAGACTTTTGATCCTCTATATATTTATTTAACACCACTAGAAGGTAAAAACTTGAACTAATCAGATATAATATTACAGCATCTACTAGATTGATCGTCACAAACTTTGACTCTTGAGCATATACACCCCCTGTCAAAAGTTTTGAGACGCTTTCTTATTCAAATTAATTAGAACCCGTCTCAAACTTTTGACAGGAGGTGTAGTTTAGAAACTCTCGTGAACCTCTGATATTTGTTAAATTGTTTTGGTTTATGCCCAAATTCTTGCACAACCAACAACGCATCAGCTTCATTTTACTGCGTTTAGAGCTAATTATCAAATGTCATGATGGTGATGCACATAAATAAGGAGGTGAATACGGAAATAATGATAGCTAATAAACACATGAAACACCACTGTGCCTGATGGAGCCGCTGGCAAGGTTGTAGAATCTTGTTTAATCGTGTTTTCCCTTCAAAAACACACTAACAGCAGTTAGATCCAGTATAAAAGACTGCTTCCTAACAAGTAACAGCAGCAGCATTTTCTATTAGCTGTGCATTCATCCTGTTTACTAAAACTCTCTCTGTAAAAGGCAGTGTTTCTGTTTCCAATTACATCTAAATGCCTCTCATGACTTTTGCCTTTAATGGATTTTACCCAACATGCAGTCAGACATTTAACTCCATTATCCCGGCACTATTGATGACAGTAATTGTGTTGTACTACTGTCTCAGAAAGACTCTGCCCATCGCACATGTGCATCCTTTTGTATGAAAGCGTTTCCTAGAATATCTCTCATCTGTTGTGGAACAAAAGCCAGAGGCATCATTTAATTTTGGTGCAGGACCTGGTTGAGATATTGCACTGTGAGGTTGTCCGTTATACTGTATATCAGGCCTCTGAGAACAGGAGTGCTGTCTTTGCAGAAAATCTTCCGTTCTCATCCTTATGAATGAATTACTGAGTAATGCAGGATCAGCAGTCCTATTCTGGGTGGTTTAGTACATCCCAGCCCAGATTTACTGTCAATTATTCGACTATCTCGCGACAAAGTCAGGATTTGGGGTTAGAGACACCACGCCTTGTTGCTGTCGCTAATCTGCAGCGCTGAAAAAGTCGGAAGTTGGCATAAATTTGCGTCTCATTTCAAGTGTCATGTAATATGCTGTATTTATGAATTCCATTTCCTGGGATAAATCAGATTTGTCGAAGTGAAAGTGATGGTGGGATACATGCTGAAGTGTGAAGTGGGCTGTTTTTCCGTTTTATTAAACGTGAAGAAGTGTTTGTGCGAGGTCGCAGAAAAGTGGCCGCGGATGATTAGGATGTACTCATTGAAGATCAGAAGAAAAACAGCAGAATCGTTCAGCGAAGAGTTGGCAGGAGTAAAAAACATAAAATTGCTATGGGATGATAATGAGAGAGAGAGAGAGAGCGAGGAGGTGATAAACGAAACAGGAGAGTGACAGAGTCAGGGAAAAGAGCAGTGGAGGGGACGCAGGAAACGGCAGCGAGCAGAGAGAGGCAGGCAGAGGGAGATCTTTCTACAGCAGACACATGGTCTCTATTGATCAGCCAGCCATGTGACCGTCCCCCCGGGTCTGTGGTGGTCCTCTGGAAGTCTCTCTGCCTGGGAGTGTTGCTCGCCTGTCTGAGTCGCTGTCGTCATGCCGTCTGCATGTCTTGGCGTGTTAAGTATATACGGATTGGAAGTGGCGTCTGTGTCTGCACTTGGACTTCGTTGTATTTAACGTTTCTTCGGGCCAACAAGCGAAGACGTATAATGGCAATCATTCTGAAGTGTTGGGGGCAGAAGATCCAGCAGCGGATTCACATTTCCGTGTGAATACATCCGACATTAACACAGCCAGGGTTTGTCTTCTGGTCAGCTGTGCAGTAGGGGCACGAATCACAGGGTACCTCATGATATGATACTAACTCGATAATCGATATATTGCAAGACAATCACATAACGATACGTCACGATATCTGTAACTGAAAAATACAAAATTACTGTAGAAAGGTTATTAATTTACTGCAAGTTGATGTCACTTTCACTGGATTTGGCAAAAATTTGGATGAACCACTTGACAAAAACTGCCTGTAGTCTTGCCATGGGCCTCTTTTACAAAACACTGACTGCAGCTTATGACTAATGCCTTATGTTTTCCACGTGTGAAATAAATTCAAAAATTCAGCAAAAAAATCCCACAAATTTCTGAAAATTTGCAAAACATTCAGGAAGGTTTTTAAGTTTCCCTTAAAAGTTTTATTTTTAAAAAATCTCCCAAATTTGGCAAGAAAATTCCTCTAAATATTTTCAAAAAATGAGTAAAAATCTTCCCAAAAAATCCTAAAAATATCTAAAGTGATTACATATATATCAGTAAAACTTCTAATATTTTCTTTATGAACATTCACATAAAATCAACCAAAATCCAGCGAATTTCGCTGGATTTTGGTTGATTTTATGTGAATGTTCTTAAGAAACATTTTTAACATTTCTTTTTTTCCACCAGGAAATGTTCAAAGATTTCCCAAAAATGTTGAAAATGTGGACATCAGAAGTTTCACTGTGAAAATATATTTTATTTTCCACATTTTCAGACTTTGAAACGGGTCAATTTTGACCCGCAGGACGCCACGAGGGTTAAAAATGTTCCCAGCTATCAGCATCGTCAATAATCTATGACGTTTCTCTGCTCTGAGGTTCTTCAGAGTTTGACACTGTGACCTCTGCTCACATATTCAACTTCCTGTTTGCATCAAGACACCATGTGAGTAGATTAACTGCTGTGTTTCTGTGGGGTTAACGTGGTTTTAGCCTCCAGTTAAGCAGTTTGTTTGCAAAGTGGCAGCATTGCAACCATGTTCAATTAGCTTCTGTGTATGTGTCAAATCAACTCAGTTTTGTTTATACCCTCAGTATCACACATGCAAGACAAACACCATGCAACAGTGGAGGGTTAAATAGTTAAAGGACTTGTGATGCTGTGCTTTAACTAGCGTCTAATAGCTACTTGGCCATGATATAATTCTATCAACTGAAGGGTTCTTCTCAGACTTTCACCTTGTGTCATTTGTGTGAGTTCAACTGTTTTTGTTTTTCTACCCAGGGCACTGGCTATAATTTATGCTACAAAGCTGCAAATCATCTGTGGAAATGTGTCAGTGTGTGTTTGTCTCAGGCTGAGCTCAGAATCCACCATCATCACATCAGTTCACAGCAGCTTAAGCAAACATTGCTGTCATTTATCCAGACAGTTTCTGCAGGGGCGGCCGGGCTGGGACGTTTGCTCACATCCGGTTGGTCCTGTTAATTTTGTTTTCAGCACATCTCTGTAGATCAAATAGTCGTTTTTGTTCAATAATTCTCATAATCAGGGCAAGCTTATCAAGACAAGACTGCCATGAAGTGCATCAGAATTTATATCCAGTATAACAAGCTTCTTTATTATTATTCAACCCTTAATTGAGTGATAATTTGGGAGAGTTGTGAAAGTTTTGCTGTTTTACGTATCGAGAAACCTCAGGTACACATCAGTCAAGACATCACACTGTGTCCATCCAATGTTAAGTTTCTTTCTTTTGGCTGCAGGATCTGGATCAGTCTTGCAACTTTTCATCAGTTTGAACCCACTTGTTTCTTCAAAGTAGGTTTCGTTCTTACGGCCTTTAAGGCCCCATCCACACGAAGACAAAACGCTTAACAGTTTCAAAAACGATCACCATAAAGACGAAGGCGTCTCAGAAAATGTGTGCGTCTACATGAATGCACTCGACACGCATGGAAACGCTGTAAAACACATGCTAGACCTCTAGGGGCGCTGTAACGATATGACGGAAACACGCGCAAACAGAAGAAAAAACAGTGGGTCCTTTTCCGGGGTGTGTCCATAAAGTGCCGTAATGTGTCCTCGATAATTGTTTGTTCAACTCGGTGGTGATTGAGAAGAAGGAGATTTTGCTGCAACAGGGATAATAGGGTCACTAGCTTCATCAGCACATTTGCTACACTGTACGCCGCCATTGTTGTTGTCGTTGCCGCGTGTGGCGCATGCGTGTCAATGAAGATAAGAAACTATGATGCAAGCGTATCTGAAAAGTAGAGGAGAACCAGTAAACACGGAGCTGCCTATACGGCGTTTCAAAATCTTTCCACTCTGGAACCTGGTTTCAAAAATGATCGCTTACAGACCCCCAAAATGCCGTCTTCATGTGGATGATACGCAGATTCGGCAAGAAACTTATGCGTTTAGACCTCGGTTTGTCTTCGTGTGGACGGGGCCTAAGAGTCTGTAGAAGAACTTCAACTACATCCACAGTTAAACCTAAATTATACACACTTAAACTGAAGAATAACATGCACAAACACTCTGTTTGCATATAAAAACAGATGCTTTTACTGTATGTACATGATTCAAAGACAAAAATCAAGGTTTTTGGATTTGCTACAACTGCTGGGTCTGAACTACACGGTTGTTTGTGGTTGAATTGAAGGTTGTTCTGTTAAAATGCATCTTTATGGGATCAACAGATGTAGGGAAATGGTTCCCCAAAGAAATTCTGAAGGAAAAAGCGTAGTTACTGGATGTAACTCCAGTTTTATGAGAACAGGATTCACTACTGAGTGTGGGAAGTAGTCAGACTTTGGCCAACTGGACCACACCTTGACCTCATATACCTGCGAAATTCCCTTTGCTTTCTTAGTGTCCAACCACAGTAGCATCAATTAAAGCTGTACTGTGGCCATGCTTTATACTCAATGCTTATCTGACCATTATGTGATGGTAACAACCTCCTGATACTTTAGCTTGTTAGTTTGCAACATGCACCAATTGGTTCTTATTGTGAAGCAAAACAAAGTCAAAAACAACATTCCAGGCTAAGATATTTTAACGACTTCTGCATGTTTGGATGTTCTTGGTCCCCTGAGGATGATTCCTTATGTTTTTAAAATCTTTTTAAGCTTTTTTGTAGCACTACTGTCAGTCAGCCATGAAATGTATCGAGCACATTCAACAAACCATCCAATGCGACCCTTTGGAGACACAAAATTTTTGAACGCTGCAAACGTAAACATCAGATAGAAGCAGTGACGGTGATAGATGGAAAAAAAATAACTCTGCTGGAATTTGAAAGTTGCTCTAACAAGAAGCAGAGCAGCAGAGGTTCTCTGTTGTTTTTAAGAATGTGCATGGTGTTCAGATGTGTGCGTGTGCATGACAAACGTGTTAGCCGTCAGGGAGATAACCTTGATAGCGGCTGAGAAAGCTGTTGCTAGGTAACGATAGAGCGCCGGTGCACCTCCGACTGTACCGCTTCCAAACCAAGGTCTCCTGAGCAACAATGATCACTACATAAAACACATTTCTCATCGTTTTTTAATGCGGTTTTTGGTGACAGCTAAAAGAAAATCAGTCGTAATTTTTGCCTGCTGTTGATGAAGTTGCGCCGTTAGATCCCAGTCATGAGCAGAAACGGTTAGAGGGAGGAAAAAACATGACAAAGAGCCGGAATGCTAGTCGTAAACAGATGGAGCCTTAAGCGCTTTAGATGTGCTTGATGTTCAGTGCTACTAATAGAAGTCATGATTTAAAAACCTGTCTCATTTCCTCGACTGTGTGAAGCTCGCCTTCTCGCTGAGCGCAACACGAAGACATCAGACTGATTATTTCTGTTACGCTGACGGAAACACAGCTGCTCGGCGGAGAAGGATTTGTTCAGGTAAAAAACGTTTTTTTTCATGAAGAATAATATTTTTCTGCCCACCTACT
Organism: Acanthochromis polyacanthus; assembly: GCF_021347895.1. NCBI lineage: Eukaryota > Metazoa > Chordata > Actinopteri > Pomacentridae > Acanthochromis > Acanthochromis polyacanthus. Next base: position 1,647,897 of record NC_067133.1, on the reverse strand, counting down.
TGGCTATGGAGTCACAGGAGTGCCACATCAAAATATAAATAAATAAATAAATGTGGAAAAATAAAGAGAAATAAATAAATGTGGAAATATAAAGATAAATAAATAAATAAATAAATAAAAGGAAAAACAGAAAATGTAAAAGCAAAGACAAAATTTTCCTTATTTATTTATTTATTTATTTCTCTTTATATTTCCACATTTATTTATTTATTTATTTATCTTTATATTTCCACATTTATTTATTTCTCTTTATATTTCCACATTTATTTGTTTGTTTGTTTATTTATTTATCTTTATAATTCCACATTTATTTATTTATCTTTATATTTCCACATTTATTTATTTATTCATTTATTGATATTTTGATGTGGCACTCTGGTGATTCCATACTTGGCCCTTATTAATAATAATGATGTTACCAGAAATATACTGACAAATAAGAAAATGGCAATTTAGCACGAGGACTCTCAGCTGTTACGTCCTACCAGTTCTGATGTGACTCTTGGAACATAAATAATAAAACGTCAAACAAAATCACGGCAGCAGAGATGTGGTTTTACATGATACGTCTATCTTATATGGACAGAATAAGCAATGAAGCTGTTTTAAAATTACTAAACACAAATTTTACGCAACTCAACAAAATGAGGGAATGGCGAGCAAGATTTTTTGGACACGTCATAAGGAAAGAGACTAAGGGTGGGAATCTTTGGGCACCTCATGATTCGATGGACTTGTGTTTTGGTTTGCTTGTAGAGTGTCAGGATGGCCGTGTCGGTGAAATAGCGTTGGGATGTGATGGTGTATTATGCAGCAGTGCTCGAAATTCCTGATTTCCCAGGTATCTGGAACTGACCTTACATATTTGTAAAACATGTTTATTATCAAAACGACAAAAGTCAGTCAGACTAAAAAAGCTAAACAAAAACAAGACAAAGTATGAAAAAGTGAGACACAAAGCGACAAAAAATGGACAAACAACAGATGCGAGACAAAAACAAGAGAAAAAACAACGAATAAAGCGAAACACAGTGACAAAAATATGACAGAAAAACACTTGCGAGACAGAAAGGAATCACAAAATGAGAAACAAAACAACAAATACACGAGACAAACAACAAAAAACAGACAAAAAACAAAACAAGATATGATAAAAAGAAGACTAAAGAACAATGAGCAATCTAGTACTTTATGATCAAAACAACTTGTCATGGTCTAGAAATTATTTTAAATTTACAGTTTGCAGTTTATGTCTTCTTTGTAATTTTTACCCTTTACAAAGTCGTCCCGCAGGCTTGGACCCTCTGGTGGGCCACTTTTGACCCCCGGGCCGCATGTTTGACACCCCTGGCCTGCGCTGAACGGCACGGCACTCGATTGATTGATTGTTACCAGACATTATTCAGTTTTTTTATTTAATCCTAAGGAGAAACTTAATACCGCTTTGGTCTGCCTTCACATTTAGGTTAGTAATTACAGCTGAAGGTCAGCAGGATGTCGTGTTTGACCTCCCAGCTCTGTGATCGGTCCAGCTTATCTCCGTCGCTTCATTCTGCTTCCCGGCGATAGAGACCCGCTCTGATTGGTGGCGGTAAAGTTTCAGCGGGGACGGCCCGCAGGAGATAATGTTGGTTAGATAACCGGAGTGCAGCTCCCCGTCCGGCTTCCAGCAGGAGTTCAGCCGAGGAGCACTCTGGTCTCCATGGAGACAGCCTCCCATGGTAAGCCGAGTGTGTGTGAGTGTATGTGGTCAAAGCAGGGGTTAGAGTTTCGCTGGGTGTATAAATAGCAGTTTATAATGGAAACAAACCCAGCCTCCCAGTAAAAGCCCACGGTAGAGTGCACCACACACTACTACCACCACCACATGCTTTTCCGGTTATCTCCTCTGAATAGTTTTCAAGAGCGGTTACATAATGCCGGCAAAACAGGTGATGAAAACGGATTTCTAAATAAAACGCACTTGAATGACAATTAGGGGTGTAATGGTGGACAAAATTGACAAGTGAAACGACGTCGGGTTGAAATGGAGCAGATTTAAAAGCCCTTCTTTCACCTTCCTGCAGTGATGCACAGGTGTGTGGTTACATCACCAACCGGGCTTCCACCAGGTATTTGGAAGTCTAAAGAAATGGCAAAATTAAAAAAAAAAGTCCACAATTTAGCAACCACATTTTACACATGCTGGGGCTTTCTCCAAAAGAGTTAACACACATAATGGGAGGAGGAAATCCCCTTTTTAAAACACTAAACTCACGATCAGCTGTTTCTGCTTCAGACATCTTTAACACAACCTTTAAAGTCTTGCAACTTTTCAGCAGTTTGTACCACTCGTTTCTTCAAAGTAGGTTTCATCCTTGTAGTCTTCAAGCGTCTGTAGAGGAACTTCAACTAAATCCACAACTATACCTAAATTATACACACTTTAACAGAGTCAGACTATTTCTAGTCAAACATTTGTACTTAAAGGACCAGTGTGTTGGATTTAGTGGCACCGAGTGGTGAGGTTAGAGGCTGCAATCAGCTAAATGCCCCTTCCTCACCTCACCCAGATTTGTGCATTGTGGGCTTCTGTACAAACATGTTGCTGCAACGTTTCAGATAACAACACAGTGATTCTTATTTTCAAGTGAATACGCACTAAGGACAACATAATTCTGAATAATCTGTTCCATTTCTGCTAACAGATCCCCCTAAATCCTCCAACACTGGGGGCATTTTAAAGTTTATCCAATGATAAAACACTGATCTTTAACCCTCCTGTTGTCCTCATTTACAGGCACCAAAAAATATTGTTTTCATGTCTGAAAAAATCCCAAAAATCAGCAAAAAAAAATCCCCAAATTTCTGAAAAATTTCAAAACCTTCTGGAAGAAAATTCTAATAATTTCTTAAAAGTTTCCCTTAAAAGTTTTATTTAAAAAAAATCCCCCAAATTTGGCAAGGGAATTCTTGTAAATATTTTCAAAAAATGAGTAAAAACTTCCAAAACAATCCTAAAAATATCCAGTGATTACATATATATCAGTAAAGCTTCTAATATTTTCTTTAAGAATATTCACAAAAAAATCAATCAAAATCCAGTGAAATTGTGAATCTTTTTAAGAAATATTTTTACTATTTCTTTTTTTTTCAACCAAAAAATGTTCAAAAATTTCCCAAAAATGTTGAAAATGTGGACATCAGAAGTTTCACTGTGAAAATCTATATTTTTCCCACATTTTCAAACTTTGAAACGGGTCAGTTTTGACCTGCAGGACGACACGAGGGTTAAAAAAAGAAACTCATCAAAAATGTTAAAACTTGCATAATGACTTCCATAACCCAATCAGAATGAGTTCTGGCGTTCCTGGGAGATCCAGTCGTTACTCAGTAAAGTTAAACAGATTAAGCCCGGTCATTTACTGCAGAGCAACTCATTTAATATTAATTTAGAGCGGGATCAAACTAAAATAGATTAAAATGATGCCCATACGTCTATTTGATCTTCCTCTGAGCATCTCTGTCACTCAGGAACAGTTTTATTGATTGACAGCTACATTATTGGAAAGCGACAGTCGATAATTGCACGCTGTCAGACCGGCCGGACGACGTCACGTGACGAATAAACGCCGAACCGCACGTGCATGCAGAGTAAACACGGCATTGTCGTGAACACGTGTACGAGCCAGAGGATGCGAAACAGCAGGTGAACACAATGATGAGCTTTGTTCGGAGCTCGCTGGAGGAAGTCGGAGGTCGGGGCCAGCTGAATTCATTTACTATAAATACATCACATCCACACACAGCCGGAGAAGCCGCTCTCCTCGCACACATGCAATCCTGACATATCTGTTTCCGAGGAGGAGGGTGGAGGATGAAACACAGGACGGAGGAACGGGCAGGGAGTGTGACCCACAGATGAAGCCAGCAGACCGACCGATTATTCCGATTCTATTACCTGATCAATTGCTCCTGCTTCCTCTCTCCTGTTTCTCCTCTCCGATACGCCTCCTCCTCCTTCCTTACATCCTTCCTCCCTTCCTTCCTCCCCCCTGCTACCTTTCCTTCCCCTTTCATCCTCCCTGTTGAATCCCTAACACATCCTCCCTCCCTTCCTCTCACTTTTTTGTCGATATATGGAAAAAGTATTGCAGCGAACCAGGCCTTATCGCTACATCAGCAGCTGACCTCTCTACTGCTGCGAATATGAAAACTCTGGCAGCAAAGTTCAGAAATCCAGTCTAAAGCCTCCCAGAGAAGAGCAGCTTTTTATAGGTGCAGATGAACCCTCTTAACCCCAAACAGTTTCTGACCATTTGTTCCCCTCTCTGTCATGTTTTTACTCACTGTGGGCTCATTTTTCACCACAACACAAAGTCCTGCACCTCTACAGAAACAGCGCAACCATGGATAGCAAGAACAGTTACACTTTCTATCAAAAACTGGGGCCAAACGTGCACATTTTGCAACAGATGTTTGCAATACTGAATAAATAACGGCTCCACTTACTATAAATAGACCATCTGAGTTGACCTATTTCCATTTTTACAACCTCTACAACCTCTGCACATCCACTTTAAAGAGACATTTCACTGTGCTCAATGTATCCTCTAACTCCTACTGTACCGTTTTTGAGCCATACTGTGTTTATTTTTTGATCATTTCCTCTCAGTCTTCCCATTTTGCCTCCTTTCTTGTGTCCACTCTGTTCGGTGTAAACACAGCCTGCAGCTCAGCCGAATAGTCACGGAATTTTTGATCAGTTTTATTTATTTATTTACCTTACAGAATCTAGTGCAACTTGTTTATTTTGTGCTGGAGTCTTTTGTTCCGTTGTTTTTACAGTTTCTGGTTTATTTTTGCATATTTTCATCATGAAAGCATGTCCTTCAAAAAACATTTAAAAGAGTAATCATGAGGCTTTTTTTTTTTAGCACTTTTAAGCACATATCACGATCCTCATCAGAGCAAGAAGATGCCTCTAGAAAAGACATGTTGGACCTTGAGTGAACTAAGAGCAGTAATGGAGGTCTTTAGTTCTGCAGGGATGATTTTGGTCCTTTCTTCTTCAAATTGTCCATCATTGGTGCAGTACTTAGTATAGTTTTAAATGTGTGGATTCTTTTCATTTGACAAACCTCTTTTTCCAAGTTTAAAAGCACAACTGTTCCTTCAAAATTTCCTGTTTTAATCACGTTTATTGGGCAGTTCTTTGCCAAAATGCCCGATTTATTTCATGATAGATAATCCTCAGGGAAATTCAAGATGTGCGTAACCTTTGGCTTAATATAAACATCTTGACCATTGTTTTAGCATCCTGTCTGTCATTCCAGATAAATGCTAAGTTTGTAATTCTGTCTGAACACACGTGTCAGTGCCGTGTTTGATAATTCACACCTACAGAACTGCAGCACTTCATCAAAACCCCTCAAATCAGACTCCAGTTATGGCAACGAGTGTTCTTCTAACAGTATTTGACAAAATTAGACTCACTCATTTGTAGCATAAATGCTGCGGTTTGTCCCCCCGGTGTGCCGTTTCTTTGTGTTTTGTTTTCCCGTCTGTGATTGTAATTGCGCTGCCTTGTGTTTAAAAGGCTCGGCGCTCTCCTCGGCTTTGCTTTGATTTACGTGGGGGCTCCCCAGAAAACCAGAACTTCAGGCTGCTGGAGAGACATTAAAATGCACGGCTAGTGCGTTTACTACCGGCGTCCCACTCTGTTCTAAGGCGCAGAGAGAAAGCCTGTGCTTAATGCGGTAATTAATGAGTGTAAAAACGCGGTAATGAACTGGAGTGAGTTTGTAGCGCTGAGGCCGGCTGATCTGGATTCAGGCGTCAGCTGAACGTCTGAACAGAGGAGCCTCCACCGCTGTTCATGGGAGTCTCTGTGGAGGCAGCAGATGTTGTTTTAGAGAGTTCATGTGGAAATGAGGATGTCACGGCGTCACTGTCAGCGCTCTCATTACGCCCATGTGGACGTCTGTGTGTGTGTGTGTGTGTGTGTGTGTGTGTGTGTGTGTGTGTGTGGGTGCATGTGATGCTGAATCCCTGTGTTTTTGGGTGTGTGTACAGTTCATTTCTCCATGTGTAGGAAGAACTAGAGGATGCTTGTTACCTAGCAACCGCCTCTACGCAACCCTGTGTGTGTGTGTGTAGGAAGGGAGAGTTGGGCTGCAGGCTGAGGGGTTGCAGCAACATCATGAAATCAGTATTTTCCCAGAGTTCTGCTGCAGCAGGCTACAAAACAGCAAAGTAATTCAGTGTGTTGCTTCAGGTGGAGAAGAAAATAAGCAGCGGATACGGCGAATAATTCACAAGCTTTGACTTAACCCTCGTGTCGTCCTGTGGGTCAAAATTGACCCGTTATAAAGTTTGAAAATGTGGGGGGAAAAAAACATTTTATCAGTGAAACTTCTGATGTTCACATTTTCAATATTTTTTGGGAAATCTTTGGGTTGATTTTTATGTGAATATTCTTAAGAAACATTTTTAATATTTCTTTTTTTCCCACCAAAAAAAAGTTTAAAAAATTCCCCAAAATGTTGAAAATGTGGATATCAGAAGTTTCACCGTGAAAATATTTTCCCCCACATTTTCAAAGTTTAAAATGGGTCAGTTTTGACCCTCAGGACGACACGAGGGTTAATGGAGTTTCCAAGTCAGAGACTTTGAGGAGGCCTTCACCAGACTGTACTGTAGAGACTATTTATCCGGGCCTAGAGCTTGTTGTGTGTAAAAAAAACTGGTGTATTCTGCCTTTAATATCATCAGTGACGTTGTAACTGTAGATATTAAAAGTGGACCCAGAGTGCCAGTGAGATGCTTTTATTGTGAAAGAGCAGCAGTAGAAGCTGTTTCGTTAGCATTAGCAGTAAAGGAGCTCAGGAGAGGAAACAATGATGCAACAGCAGAGTCCTTACTGCGTTGTCTCTGTTTAAATCTCCATTACTAACAATGAAAACTGTTGTATAATGAATTACTCAACATTTTGACATTACAGAGGGAAAACACTCCAAAACTCTGGGCATGTATATCTCAGTAGAAGTATTAGGTCATGCACTCCTGTCCGTGCCTTTTGTGCTGGGCAGTGTGACCTGTTTCCATATGAGTGTTGGTTACTTGGATGGAAACAGCAACAGATGTGAAACTAACTCCAAAATTACCTCCAATTCCCGCCGCTACGCCATTCCTGGCCGGACTTGTTCTCTGGCAGAACACCGAGTTCCAGCCGAGCTGCACGTTTGATCTGACGGCCCACTTCTGAGCTTCTCTGCATGTTTTATGAAAGCTGGATGGCAGTCGATCAGCAGAATACAGTCAGACGCCTCACAGCTACAGCTGAGTTTAACACATCATCAACCAGCACGGTGGATCATCGGTCGGCTTTTTTTTACCGTGGGGGGCTCAAACATGTGGCTCACGGTCCAAAACCGGCCCTCCAGAGGGTCCAATCCGGCCCGCAGGACGACTTCATAGAGTGTAAAAACAATTTAATTTAAAATCATTTCTAGACCATGGCAAGTTGTTTTGATCATGAAGTAAAATACTAGATTGTTCATTGTTCTGTTGTCATTTTGTGTCTCATTTTTGTCATATTTTGTCTTTTTTTGCTGTTCTCTGTCTTTTTTGTCTGACTTTTGTCATTTTGATGATATAGTAAAATAATTTATCACTCAGTTCCAGATACCTGTGACTAAATGTTGTGTTCCTTGTAGACACTGTGCGATCTGGAAATTGCTTATTGCACTAAAGCAAAGGAAATATTTGGATTTGTGGTTATTTCTAGGTTATTCTGCTCAGATTTTACTGGTTCGGCCCACTGGAAATCGAACCAGAGCTAAGATGAGTTTGACACCACTGGTTAAGTTAAACGCACCAATCAGAAAAAGTCAAAGGAGATAATATGAAAACGTGTGTAGTCATGTAAACATTTGGCTTGGTCACATGTGCATTTTAACATGTGTGACTCTAAACACAAATGTGCGACTGTGGCCGTGCCAGGACTTTAGTGTGTGTGAACTGTGAGCAGATGGTGTGTGTGTGTGTGTGTGTTTGTGTTACCTGATGAGGAAGCTCTGACCAGCGACGGCGAGGAGGGAGGGTCAACGAGGATCAAACATCTCCTGTGGATTTCATGCTGTTACACACACACACGCACACACACTTCATCCATCTATGGGTATTTACATTATATTAACGTATTAATTATATTGAAGCCTCTGAGTTATTTACTTTCTCGCAAATCAATGTAATGCAATGTGCGTGTTTGGCTTGGAAACTGCCTGTCACTGTGTGTGTGTGCATTCATGATGCAGCACTTTGCGAGTGTGTGCGCGTGGGCTGAGATTTGTGCATCTGGCAGGCAGAGGATGGCGTTGGCAGCGCTCCCACTCTGACCCACTCTGTCCTTATATGATGTCTGGTACAAAGCTCCGGTCCTTATTTGATGACCGTGTCCTTTTATGATGTCAGAACATGAAGAGGGAGGTCACAGAGAGCAGGTTAAAGCAAAGTATTCAACCCACACACACACACACACATGCGAGTGCACAGGCGTGAAGGGAAGACGTGGCCTTCTGTATCCTCCATTCTCTGTGTGCATTATAGAGGGAGCATGCCCAGGGTTCTGCACTTAGAGCTGCCTTTCATTCCCTGCTTTATGTGACTGGCAGCCGGAGCACTTCAAGGCCTCGACGGACACAAAAATGTGCTTCTTGAATTATCAGTGCAACAGAGACGAACGTCCGTGTAGGAAAATATCTTTGATTAAAGGTCAAAGCGTGCGGGTATAAACATGTGAAAGGTTGAGAAACATCCGAACACGTGGCTTCAGATTCGTTTAAAACAAGCTCTTTGTAGAAGCATCATGGGGGGGATCGTGGATGCATTTGGCAACTTTGACGTCACAGGACGAATTTTCTTTCCCAGGGGAGGTCCTCACTTGGCATGATGTTGTTGCTTTAGAGAGTATTTGTAAATGGAACTTGACTGAGCATTCATTTAAAGTGGGGTTTCTGACCAGCTTAGCTCTGTTTTTGGTTGTTATTAAATTTGGACGGTTATTTAGTTGGCATTGTAGTGATATCCAGTCATTTTCTATTAACAAGTGATGATTTCTATAATAAATAATTGTGGAATTTGTAAAGACATGATCATAATGAACACAAAAAACAGTTACTTTTAATAAAAAGGTATGCAAGATATATCCCATGGACTTCCAAAGTCCTTCAATTATAGATTGACCGTGCAATTCAAGAGAAGAGTCCACCTTAATAATGCAGGATTAATGCAGGAGGACAGAGTCTGCTCCAGTGTCATTTTCGTGCTCCAGTCTAGGAACAGAAAAGGAAAAACTGCATGAGAGAGAGCAGAAGTGCTGTCACCTTTCTAGTTTGCAGACCTGAAGGGAAGGGTGAAGAGAGGAGAAAGTGAAAGCAAAGAAAGAGGGGTGGAAGGGTGAGGGAAAACAGTCCGGGGGGAGACGGGACAGATCGATCAGGGCCAAGACAACAGGTCTGCTTTCAGAAAGTCCTGCTCGCTGTTTTCCACCTCCACTGCCAGGGAGAGAAATATGGAGGAGGAAGAGCTGAAGCTGAAGGGAATCTTCTTTTCCTTTCCTATCTGTAATGTAATAAAACAGCATTTGATGTAATAGAACAATAAATTCCCTTGTTTAAAAGTCATTTTTCCATGAGACTCTCCATGATTGATATTACATAAGAGAGCAACACATTAAGAAAAGCAGTGACACTGTTCTCTTTTCTCCTCTCAGGAGAATAAAATCAGCCCATTTTTTTATGCCACGAGTAAGAAAACAGAGACTCAGCAGACTGAGAATAATCCCCCCTGAAGAAGTGTGTTGTCTCTTCTTTTACCTCCACTGACTGTGCGCTCGCTCACCGACAGACAGCACAATTAAAAAACCCATAATGCCTTTCAGCTCTCTCTGACCTTCCACCTCTACTGGGTGTTAACAGACAGCGATCAATACGACTCCAGGACCTGAAAAGTCTGGCAGAGTTGACTGTGGCGTTAACTTTTTATCACACACATACAGCTCCTGACCCAACTGAGTTTGAGTTTCTATTCTAATGTTTTTCTTATTTTTGTGCTTTATCTTATTACTTAAGACGCACGCCAACATCCTGACTTGGACACACAGAAAAACGCCTCTCAGTATCCCAGAAGGTTCATCATTTTTAACTGACGTTTTTTTAATAACAAACTTTTATTCCTCTGCTTTTTCTGCTTTCAAAGATGGCTCGCCTCCAGCGCTTTCAGAGAAGTTTAGCTTCAGATCTCAACTCGACTCTAACCTTTCGAACTCTGAGCAGTTTTTAGGTGTTTTTTTTTTAATTTGCTCCTGTCACATTTTTCCTCACTGTGGGCTCATTTTCGCAACATAAAGTCCTGCACCTTTATGGAAAGAGAGACAACTCCAAAACAACATCTGTGCAGTCTGACAGGGTTGTTATTAAGGCTGCACCATGTTGGGAAAAACATTGCGGTATTTAGTTTTTCTTGCTAATAATGTCATAGGAAAGTACAGAAATGTTCAGCCGACAAACTCAATTTAGAAAGAATGAATAATTCTAGAATACTGAGGGGATTTTGTAAAATATTAGCTTCCAGGGGTGTTTTAAAATTCACATTAATGCCTCAGTTTATTAGTTCTATCGACCGGACAGTTTGTATCCTTCATCAGTCCTCAGCTTCATCAGCAGTGTGCCCTTCAGTTACAAATCAGTGTGCTTTTAACTGTAAGTTGCTTGTAAAACTGGTATTTATTAAACTGATCAAACTTAGGAAAGCTGTTATTACAGAACAGGTTGTTAAGTAAAATGGCTTAGCAAAGAGAACTGCACTAAAACTCTGTTGTAGCTGCCTGATAGTCCTCTGTGATAGCTTGAAAGTTTAATATATGAACGCAAGCTTTCTGTCTGTATCAACCAGAAATAAATTGTTGCATTCTGAGTCTGAGTTCATTTGCATTAAACTCCTCCAGTGTGTGAGTTGTGATCATGGAAATGCTGATAGCGCAGCGTGACAACTAGCTCCACTTTAAACCATTTTTAAGCGATTTATCTTATTGATCAGGTGTGTTTCCGTGCTTGTTTCCGCTCTGATCTGCATAAACACGGCCTACAGTTCATCCAAATGCTGCCAGGGATTTTGTCATGTGGCTGCTGGTTAAGGATCAGCCAGTCATGACTTCTCTGTGCGATTTGTTGATTTATTTTAACCTAATTTGGTGCAAATTGTTTGTTTTTGGGAGATTTTTCTAAGTGAGACATGAGAGTGAGTAATTTTGATTAAATATGATTATTTTAAGCTCAGATTTGGTTCATTTTCCTCATGGAATCAAACATGATTCATTCAAGGTTGTTGGAAAGCTAGGAATACAAAAATTCTTTTTGTTTTTACTGTTTCTGGCTTATAAATGGTGGAGGGTCAATTGTACAAGCTAATGAGGGACTTTTGAAGTCCATGGTATTTATCTTGCATATATTTTTATTCAAAGAAAAAAAAACTAATGTTTTCATGTTCATTATGATCATGTCTCTACAAATTCCATAATTATTTAATTTGGAAACAATCACTTATTTATAAAAAATGACTGGATAACTGTCCCAATTTAATAACAACCACCTTCTAATTAGCTAAACAATAATAAAATGAGCTGATTCAGAAATAGTTTTGATTGTGTTCTTTTTATTAAGTTGAGATAATCATGACAGATATTTCTTTTTTGGCGATATATCAAATTCTATATGGAAAATAACAAATTGCATCACTTTCCACTAAGTTCCCCGTTACAAAAACACCTCTCCAGGAAGTGTGTTAAATCCAGATCACATGACCTGCTCCACATGATGTCATTTCCTCCTGAAGAAAAGACTGGAAGACTCCAAGGCTTTCTGACTTATTTAATATAAAGAAGTCAGCAGGTTTACTACAATATCTTTATCAATAACTTTCAATTCCAATTTTACTCAATTGTATGTATAATATTTAGAAGAATCTTTGTGTAAAAATGCCATGTGGTGTTTGGTTATAGGCGGCCATGTTGGTTTTAGGCCTGAAAACAGCAAAAATGTCAGCTATGATACAAAAAGTCCTGAAATTATATATTGACCCTGTAATTCTTTCAAATATGTTTTTTAAAACTTGTTGGTGGGTTTTGGTAGCCTAGCCAGCTAGACCCATGTTTCTGAAGGCACAAGGGTCGAGGCACGCTCGACAGGGAGGGAGGCGGGCTAAAACGTTGTCTATCAAATCACTCTGCAGCAGTTGGGCAGGTATACAACCAATCAGCGCAACGAATAGGCTGACATAGTTCCTAGAGCGCCGAAAATCAGAGGTTGTTCGGTGAAGCCTTATTTATACAGTCAATGGGTGAAGCTCAAGTATATTACAGACATGTTAACAGAAAGATTATTCAGAGTTGGTGCTAATGGAGCTCAACGACTGTTGTCGTTTTTGTTGTCGACCCTGGCAGAGAATTAAATTCGTTGCCGTGTGTTGTCTAGCGCGGCTAGGCTAGTTGTTTCCGGTTGTTTCCGTCAGAATCGTCGCGCCTCTGTCGTCACTTCGTTACGCCCGCCTTCTGACTCTACACTTCATGGTGATTGGTCCGGCCAGTTTTAGGAGAATCCAGCCTTGAGCCTTATGGAGGGTAACTAGACCCACCCTGGCAGAGAATTAAATTCGTTGCCGTGGGTTGTCTAGCGCGGCTAGGCTAGGGTTTTGGGGTTCAGGGAGTAAAAGTCCAGATAAACTGTGCTGTTGAAATGTCTGGTGTTGCAGCTGCTCCACGGCCATATTCTTCTGTATTCAGTAAAGGTTTGCACTGCAGATGCTGCCCTCAGCTCAGACATGTCTTGGCTGGTAGAATAAAGGAGACACCTATTGGTGCTGTCAGATGCTTTGACAGTGAGTGCAGCGTTCGTCCTTCCAGCTGCCTCGTATGAAGCTGCAGGCAGCGGGGTAGACAGATGGTTTAGAGGCGTGTCGCGTGTCTCCTCTTTATCTGTGCATTTAAGCATGAATGTTGTTTTTTGTTTTGGATGCGAGTGTGTTTGTGTGTGAATATGCGATGTGGCTGCAGCTCTGTGGGTGTGGACGGTTGGAGTGTTGTCTATAACCATGGTTTCACTGTTTGTTATGACTGTCTGCTGTGAGGTTGTCCTGCAGTAACACACACACACACACACACACACCACTGATATAACGGCAACAACTTTAACACGAGGCGTCTATCTTCCATGACTGAGTTGTATGCCGTGTTTATATGCACAGTGGTCTCTAAACTGTCTGCTGATGATGATTAATCGAGTCGTTCTGCCCTGAACGCTGAGTTTAAAGCGTGTTGTGCTGGTTTGAGCTTCTTCTACTCATCCAGTTGAGCTGTAATATTGCATGTTACAGACGTCCCATTACTGGCCATCACATTTATGAAGTCTGAAAGTGAAAACACTGAAATATTCATGAGCCATCACGTGTTACTACCGGCAGCTTAGATTCCATAGAACTCACTTCTGTATTCTTAAATCCTGCTGTTAGTGATCAGCAATTCTGTTTTCAGTTTGTTTTATAAATCTCTGATAGGACTGATTTTCAGCAGCAGCTGCACTGACATCTTCGTCAGCAACCCTTTACATCAAACGTCTTCGCCATTTTGCACTGATGCTCCGCAGGAAAAATCCATTACAGAGGAGACAGAAAGGCCAGTTTGACAGCAGAATGCAAAGTTGGCGCTTCATCTTGACAAGGAAAATCCTGTCTTGATTTTTTTAGTGAGTGTTTTTAGTTGAACAGAGCCATCTTGCTGAGGTCCGGCAGGCTTCTCTTACAAAAGCACCACAGTTACGCAAAATTTGTCCCCGATTTGTCAGTTTGGGCCACTAGGGACAAACGTCCAGCAACATTCTACCAATCATGAGTAGTTTTACAGATTCAAGCAGACTCTCACCCACTTTATTCAACTGGTAAATGTGCGTTTCTCTTCTGCATATTGTTTGATATTGTCCACGTTTTGCATCCCTATAGCAAGACTGAGCAGATGTAGCATCTGCAGAAGAGACTCCAGGCTACGGAAGTGTGGTTGCTACGAAGAATGCTAAAGATATCATGGGTAGAAAGAGCAACCAATGAAGAGGTGCTTATAAGAGCAGCTTCAACCGGCTGCTTGCAAGACCAACTTGTTATATTTTCATGGCCAAAGTTAATCATGGAAACTTACTGAGCACATTGGGTTATATGAGTTCACAGTCGCACAGTTCTGCATTAGTTTGAAATCATAAAGGGCATTTAATCATAACATTATTATAATTTTATAACACCCTCCAAAACCTGCTGGTGCAAATTTAGCCAACTGCTGAGGATATTTTGCTAATTTCAGCACAAAATCATGTAGGGATGGACATAAATTGGTTTAAAATGAGACAGCTGGACATAGTTTGAAGCTAATCAGGGACATAAGCTCCAACTTATGGTTTGTATCAGCAATCAGAAAGCAAAAATTACTGAGAATTTAGATTTTAAATCTGTGTAAAGGCTCTTGAAGGGAGTTGACGAAGTTTGTAAGAACCGCAGAACGTCACGACGCCACACAGATAATAGATTGAGGCAAAATGCATCCACCCTGCAGAAAAAGAACCAGGTGTAAGGTGGATTTTTCCTGTGACTAGTGAAAAGCAGATGCTCTAAGTCACAAGGGTCTGTCAGAGACGTTATGACATAAACAGAGGATTTTTTCCCCCTCTTGTTTCGTCGGGCGTGTCCGTTTGCTTGTCACGTAACAGAGCTACATAGACACGGGGGTCGGAGTTGATGGCCAGCAGCCATGATGTTATGGGTTTAAAGGTCACGGTTGGCGGCTGCTGAGCAGATGGAGAAGACTCAACAAAGACTGGAGTGTGTGTGTGATGTGTCATTTTGTAGGATGGAATCAGCCACTGTACAGAGCTTATCAGTGAATCCCAAAAAAGGAGGGAAAAAAAAGGCTTCTCTCTTTGAACTCTCCTTGCTTTTATCACAGCTTCAGTGCACTTTAGTATTAATGCGTGTTAGTGGATATCTATCAGGATCTATGGCGCACTCACAACACACAGGATGTAGATCTGGACTTTGAAAGCTCTTGTGTTTCTGTGTGTGTGAGAGAGAGACTGTATGAGTGAATCCTGCATTTAGCAGCCAGAAATAGCCTCTTAGGAAATCAATGTTCCTCTCCCAGTGGCGCTGGGAGCTGTCTCCTCGACAATAGAGGGACTGTCCTGTTTCCTGCACCCTAGAGGGAGAGTGTGTGTGTGTCTATGTGTGTGTGTGTGTGTGTGTGTGTGTAGATAGAGGGGTTCAGTGAGAGAAAGAGCAGAAAGGGAGAGTGCAGCCTCATCTTCGCTGTGCCTCAGTTCTGCATCATCAGCTAACAGGAGACATAAAAACAAGAGGCAGAAAATGAAAAATAATGAGGGTGAAAGCAGCAGAATGTTGTGTTTGTGTGTGTTGTTTCAACTCAGTATGAACTGCTTGACCTGAATCAAACTTTATAGCTTCCTTTCCTTTTTACTAAGTCACTCCAGAAGCACGTGTTACTGTATTTGTGTGTATAGACCTTTAACTAGCTGTGCCATATCAAGAGAGAGGTGATCAACATGGTCTGTGACATTAGTCTGTCAGTAAGCCGGTCACCAGGGCGTCTGATCTGAGATGGAGAGAGAATGAGAGAATCAGTGAGATCAGAGAAATGGATCATGGATGTGTTAAGGAGAGCTGGATAACACGCACCAGGATGGGGATCTTTTTATTCCTTTGAAAGTTGGTGGTCCTACAGAGCATTGGAGCAAAATGACTGACTGACATAATAACGATACAATTTGTATGTATATTGTATGTATTCAGCTTTTTATAGCTACCCCTTCCAATAGTTGTCTGTGGCAGAAATGCCTTTTTGAGCCACTGTGCATCACATGATGACTGTAGTCAAACAGGTTGGCCACTTTCCTAGAATCGCTGAACAGCCTGGAACCTTTCCTGGAAACTTGATTTCTTCTCAGTGACTGTTTAAGGTCACATTTCCATTCGTAGAGCTCTGTATAATAGTATAACAAAGCAGGTTAACTTTGGTCTGCACAGACACATCTGTTACTATGAGAAATCACATTTGTCTTTCATGTTTGGCTGTTGAATTTTGTGTTTTCCTCCTTTAAATGTCCCAAACAATGAAAGTGCAATATGTTGTTTGCAATTTTTTCTTCATGCTAGCAGCACAGCTTATGATGTAGTTTGTCATTCAGATGGAATAATCTTATGATAAGATGGATTATAAGCTATGGACATACCCTAACTTTTTATCTAGCACCATCATGGGGTCCAAATTTTCAGATTATGACCAAATACCAGCAATGCTAATTTCCCATCAGCCTCAGCGATACTTTTCATCAAGCACCAACTAGCAAATGTTACCAGAATAAAAAATATAAACCCCATTCAGCAACACTCTAAGCACGATGAGCTTAGCTGCTAGCTAAACCTGCATGTTTGCATTGTCTGTGTTTCATTAGCTTCAGGTCTCACAGAGATGCTAGCATTGACTCTGTTCTCTAGTTTTAAACCTATATTCTGCTTATTAGGGTTTTCCCGGTTCCTTTAGTGTTTAATAGCTTTTATTTGATTGTAAAAGATCTTCAAACCTACAAAGTTCACTCCAGAGTGAGCTATTCTCTCTTTATCTGCCTGAAATGCTTTGTTTAAAGTCCAGGCTTTTCTTCTGTTACTCATCTACATCACAGCAAATTTGTGTTTTTTGAACATTAAAGTAAGTAAACCTACTTTAGTAGACCTCTGAAGTAAAATTCTGGTCTCATAAATAGACATAATATGGGCTCTTTAAGTTGATTATCTTTTTAAACCCATCTCGAAACAACAATAATAAATGTTTTGTGCACTATTAAATAATATTTGACAAACCAAACAGCAGAATTAAACCAAACTTATTAAACATGGCTTTGTCTTTTTACAACTTACTTGAGAAAAGGTTGTAACAGGGAACATCTGCCATGTTTTCATGTTATTTCTATTTGCACATCTTCATTGTTGAGTTTGTTTCATATTACCTCACTTCTTGCGTAACCACACACAGCAGCAATCGTGCTCTGAATGACGTTAATGATAGAAAGACAGATACACACTTTCGCTGGAGCCGGAACCGAGGAAATGACATTCTTTTGTGCAAACAGAGGGTGAGATGTGATGACGATGTGACTCATAGTGAGTGGCATATTTGCTTTCATGTAGGAGAAACGGTTAAGGAAAACTTGAAAAATTGGTGTTTATTTCTTGACTTGCAGATGGGAAAAAGAGCACCTGTCCTCAGTAGTTCAATAATGTTGTAAAAATTAAAAATAAAAGGCAGCAGTCAGCTTTTACTGTCGTTTACTGGCTGCAAAAATCAACCCGTGTTTCCTTCTATATGTGTTTCAGAGCTCCTCGGTTCAGCAAAGAAAGTGAATGTCAACTTCCAGGATACAGATGGGTGAGTTATCCTCCTTTTCCTGTCATTCATTCATTTTCCCAGCCTCACTCTCTCCATCCCCGTTGCCATCCTCGCTCTCCCGCCATCCCTGCATTCTCTCCCATTCATATAAAAGCTGCATAATCATGG
Organism: Acanthochromis polyacanthus; assembly: GCF_021347895.1. NCBI lineage: Eukaryota > Metazoa > Chordata > Actinopteri > Pomacentridae > Acanthochromis > Acanthochromis polyacanthus. The sequence goes on along the minus strand of NC_067133.1, from coordinate 1,630,253 downwards.
CGGTTTCACTTCTATCTCCGTAGCATTAAAAGCCAGAGGATTACCCTACATACCACTCAGCAGAAGCACAAACAAATATGGCGTGTTTATTTCCGTGTGTGTGACATTTTGAGAGCATTAATGGCATGGCTTCATGATATTATAGGTGTTACATATGCGTCTCCTGACCTCTTTGCTGGCGTTTTACCATTAAAAGCCTCGCGTGTCGTCCCAGCATTTGGCTACGTGCCTTTTGTGAGCTCCTGTTCGTGAGTTGCAGCTTAAAGCACACAGAAAACAATAAACAAAGCATCAAATGGAGAGCTGTGGCCCGCATCCATGCAATCTGGTTCCGTTATGTAACAGAGAACATTCACAGAGACCGGCTGCATTTACTGTATTTTTACTTTTTGACTAAAGGATGGGAAGAAACAAAGCAGGTTCATAAAGTAAAAGCATGCAGTTTGTTGTATGCAGTTGATCCCATGGTGAGAATTAAAAGTGCTGGCAACTAAAACAGACAGAAATAGAAGAAAGAGTAGATGACAAATACATCCTTTTAAGATCTAACCCATTAAATATGTCACAATATATCCAGTACGACTACGAATGAAAGTATCTGCAGTCTTAAAGTGGCTAGCTCCAATCTTTTTGCTTTAATTTATCATTATGAAGTAAATGTTGATCACTCAGTTGCAATGACTATAGAGTATTTGCATCATCTGCATTTAAATTGGTTCCTTATGAGCTTCGTTTTCACCCCAAATCTCACGGTAAAATGAAGGTTTTGATTCACGGTTTAAAAGAACAACCAGAGTAACCGTGGAAACTCAACCCTGGAAGATATAAAGAGCCCTGTTGTTAAAAGAGGCAAAGAAGGCAAAGAGATGGAGTGATGGAAACTGAGATGGAACAAGAGTGAAGCTTAGATTGCACTCAGTGGCAGGTAAAGGTATCGAAAGTGTATAAGGATGGATGGACCCGCTGCAGGTTTTCTCAACAGTAGTTTTGCAGCTCAGTGTGGTGGTTCCAGCTGTTGCCATCTTTGGAGTGTCTGTACTTTCCTATAATGACTACCCACCTGTCTCTTAAAGCGTCTAAGTAGTTTAAACAGGTGAGTTATATCAAACATCACACCTCTGACAGCTGTCATAAATTGGAAAATGAGCTGTAGAGACCGAAACATTTGTTATACCCGGATGTGAAGATGTTCATTTCTGCTGTGAAATCGGATTGTTTGTCTATTTCTTAATTCAAATCTGGACATATTAAGGATATATTAATAAAAATGGAAACATCAGCTGATTTTGGGCCCTTTGTTGGATTATACTTCCGTCTCTTCTACCCTCAAATTACAAATCGTGAATCCCTTTGCCAAGCATTAATGTTTGCATTTCTACCACATCTGAACAGTCAGCGTTGGGCTAAAAAACAACAATGCAGTCTAAGAAAACAACACCACAGCATCATCATGTCATTCTGTGTACGAGATAATAATAAATGAAAGAGGAGACAGGCTGAGAACGCCTCAGTGTTTGATTCTTATCGGTTCTTCAGAGTACAACAGCCATGAAAATACCAGCAAATCAACTTTTATTTCTCTTGGTGGCTCACTTTGTTGTCTCATCATTGCTGCCTCTCTTACTCTGCTCAGCAAACCAATAAAGTCTCTAAAGTTCTTGAAATATCAAGCAGTAATACCTCAAAGAGTGAATGTTCAGATTCTAAATCGAGTTCCTGGTTCCTCTGGTTGAAACATGACTTTCTCTCCAGCACGTCCTTCAAGCTGAGTGTTTCCATTCACTCTTTTCTTCAGCTGCCACATTTCAAGTATAATTTAAAGCTGCTTTGCCGCCATCGTTTGCAATTTACAAGCGTAATGCAGCTCATATATGATTGATGCTGTAATAAATCCTTTGTGCGGCTGCGCTTTACTCATTTTAATTAATGTACACACTACAGCACAGTGCCCTGAATAGCGCTTATTAGTGAAATTAAGTAGCTTGCATTACGGGCAACTAAAAGAATGAGATTTGCGTTAATGAAAACAAAGCGAATATCAGAATTAAATGCATTATTGTTAATTTCTAAAACACAGTCTTCATTCACCGGCTTCATGAAGTCATGTACTGGAGCTTCTCCAACATATGCTGAGAGCTTATTCGCTGTCTTCCCCTCATTCTGTGATCCAAATCATCTTAAACCATCTCAGCTGGGTTTACATGATTATGGAGATCAACACGAAGGACTGATTCTCACAGTTTCCCCCCCAACGGTTCATTCTGAGATGCTGGGAATCATTAGTGGTCCTCATGTGTTTGAGTTTCATCATAGCTTTGGATTTGCCTGGAAATTCTAGACTGACTTTATTTATGTATTAAAATAAATACAAATAAAGGCAGTCTGGCATTGTGATGACAGGATTTCAAAAAGGAGGGGCTAACGAATGCAGCTTGAACGAGAAAGAACCAATCAGCGTAACATGGATGTGACGCACAAACAAATCGACCTTGAAGTCCATGTAGTCCAAACAACAATGGCATGCAGCCGAGAAAGCGTCGCGGTGAACGATTACTGCCGTTTTTGTCACAAAAATCTGCGAATACACGGGGTACTCTCAAGTACAACACTTATTTTTGAAAAGGCTACGCAACAAAAGACTCCTTCCGAACAATTAGCGGTGTTAGGAATAACTTTAAATCGGAGCCAAACCAAGTCGGTGTGTATGTGTAAAAGTTGCTTAAATTTACTCACACGTTTGGAACGGGATTTTCCTCTGTACAAACAATGGCAAGAAGCCGAAAGTAACGAGCCATCCACTGCCTCCTCATCGTCGGAAACGTCAAGTGAAAAGAGGCAACGACTAACGCCATCCAAAACGCCAAGAGACCACAAAAAGATTCGCTTTGCCCCCCCCCCCCCCCCCCCCCCCATCATCTTTATGGATAATCCAGGCGCTGAAGATGACGCAGCATTAACTCCCGCCTCCCGTGCTATGATTGGTCGTACTAAACTGTACCGGGAGGGAAACGCGATTCAATTCGCCCAATGCCAAACTGACTCTCCTGTATCTCCTAACATGGAGATAGGAGATTACATGGAGATTCAGTTTGGATTTTCCAAGCTAGCTTTGTATGTTTTGTTTTTTTTGTTGTTTTTTTTTGCTGCTACTATACGTTCAAATGGTTTATTTTGGAGGCATCCGGTTCATTCCTGCAGTGGAGGAGAATCTGTGCCAAAGAACTCCGAAGCTGCTCCAGATCTTCGTGGTGGCCGTCACTTTTTCCATCAGCATGGCCACCGCAGCATCACTTCATCCATGATACATGATTGTCTGCGCAGTGCAGCCGGAAACAACACGAGATAGAAATGCAAATTCCTCGCAGTGTGAGTCATGCCAGCCTCTGCCCTCACGAGAATAATCTAAACGAGGCCTTCAGACTGTGCTGAATAAAGTTGTGTCTGTAAAGATAAGATTAAAAGTAATCCTCGTAGAGCGGCGCTTCCACTCTAAGTGAAACTGAACAGTGTAATCTATTAGTGTGTTTACTGTTATTGCCTCTTTGCTCCCTAATTCCTCCCACAGTATTAAGCGCTCAGTGTCAGCTGGTGTGTTTGTCTGCTGCGCAAATAAGTCATGAATATTGTTTTTGATAGAAATGCATGGCTCAAGTTAAATGTTTGCGTATAATGAGCGTATGTGGTTAATGACTCTGCACCAGCGGATTCGTTTTAGATTCATTTACACTTCTTGGGAGTAGCTTGGAGACTCATAATGAACTCACTCTGCAAATAAAAAAACCCTCCAAATTGGCAGCTTTCATTGTCAGAGATTTCTCGTCCGCTGTGTGTGTGTGTACACAAAATAAGTGGTGTCAATCGGTTGGTGTTGCACCGTGATTATAAACAGCAGGAACGCTGGTCAGTAGTTTTGTGTTATTAGGATAATTAGAAACAGAGAGGGCGGTGATGGAGACAGGAGTGGAACGAACAGAGAGGGAAGGTTTGTCGCGTGGACACGTGAGGACGGTTTATTTCACTAAAGAGCCGAGTTGTGACAACAACAAAGCACTTAGAGCATATCGAGGATTTATAAAACCTGACGAGGAGATCCCCGCTGAGACTCCAGAGTGCATTTACAAGAGAGTTGTATATGCGCTGGTGGTGGATGGGACTGTGTTTGTGCCGGCAGAAAGAAAAGACTTGAAAAATATGCCAGAAGAAAGGAGCCTTTACATTTAAAGCGACGTACAGAATCTACTGCATGGTGCTGTGCAAAAGTATTAGGGTTTCATAGTGACGATCCTTTCAAAATAATGCCATGAATAGTATTTGTTCGCTAATTAACTTCATATAAAGTCTAAACAGGCTGCCTCAGTGTCTCCTGTCTCTGCATGTAATCCCAGATTTACACCATGATGCTGAGATCAGAGCTCTTGGGGGGCAGGCAGTCTGTTTGTAGGACTCCTTGTTCTGGCTGAAGATAGTTCTGTATCCTCAGGCTGAGTGTCACTGGAATTATTCTGGATGCTGCAGAATGATCAGAACCAATCAGACGCCTTCGTGATGCTACTGGGTGATAAATAAGAAGCTAAATGTCCTTGTAACGTATTACAAAAAGTGCTCAGATACATTGTTATTGGTCAATATTTGCTCTAAATGGATTGACTGGTGTACTCTAGAGCTACAGACTGATCACAAGACTGGATCAGACTTCTGATAAAGACAATGAATATCAGGTGTGTTCCAAGGAAATCACTTGTGGAGGAAAACAACTAAACATTTGAACAATGTGAACTGGATCAGAAATTTGTTGATGCTCAAGCTCAAAGACCAGAGTTGTATTTTTTTTGTTGCCTCAGTATAATTTATCGTTTTGACTTGGTGTGTTGTGCATGTTTAGCTTTTATTCTCATGTGAACATGATTTGACAGGAAAGGCTGTATTTGTTAAACTGTAAGCCGTTCCTCATAGTCTAATTATGGTAACTATTAATTAGTGAGCGTCTGCATTCTGTCTTTTTTTCATCCGATACATTTTTTAACATTTGGAGCTAAGCACGTTGCCTCTCTTTACAATATTAATATCAGCCTTTTCTGAATCTTTATTAAATCTACATGATTAAATTGAGAGAAATCTTCCAACGCTTTTTCTCATTTGATAATTGCTTCATATGCTTTCACTTTTAGCAGGCGGACTTTTTAGATTCAGACCCAAGATTCAATGTTTTTTATGAACACAACCTCGATTGAAAATACTCTAGATGCTGTGCATCAATCACACAACCCTAACCAGCATTAAGACCAACCTTTTGATCTGAACTACAATTTGAATCTTTTTTTTGTGATTTTGTGGATGCAAAACATACTTTATAATGATCCGATCCCCTGCTATTGACTTTAAAGCTAATGCAAAAAATAATAGTAATAGTGAAGGAAAATGTTTACATTTTCAACACGTCATATTTTTCAACATAATTTATTGCATTTATGTAATCATTCTAAATTATTTTCTGTGCATTTTAAAAGATGCTGTAATCATTTTACCAGTACAATAAAAATATGTGATAAATAAATATTTAATTTGCAATACTGCAGGCCTGTTGGGTAGGCTGTGAAGTCTAATAATTAATCATTGAATTTATTTCTTTTTTAAATATTTTTTTTTATTTTGTGTTTCTCCTGCTCAAACCAACTGCAGATTTTATTCTCTCGTAACTACTTCTAGCATATCTAAGTCTTCAGTGCTAACATTGCTAGTATCTTTTTGAAAGCCATAAAGAAAAAAATCTACTAACTTTATTTGATCCAGTGGGGAATTATTGATGAGCTGAATATATGAGAAAACATCATATTTAAAGTTAGTATGTGTGGTTCTGAATAACCAGATGGAAATAGAGTCTCTATGCTCAGTATTATAGAGCAGCGAACCCACTGGGATTCTCCCTCTAATTATCTCTCCACCACTGTTTCCATAAACTCAGAGAACCTTGATAGAAAGCGTTGATAATGATCAGCTAATTAATAACTCGTGTTGTTTGTTGTATTTTCTATGTCAGTGATTCTTCAGTGACTAAAGACGAAATAATGACACCATTAACACACATCCATTCCTGAAAGTAAAATAATTTACGAGATGTTTGCCTTGAAGATGCTTTTATCATATGAGCCAGTTTAAACTTGAAGGATTTAGGTTGTGCAGAAATGGAATATAATTAGCACAACTGTGTTTTCATCAGTGGTATAATCAGCTGTTGCTACTAATTGTTGGGTTTTTGTTTCTACAGCAGCCCAGAATGGACAGACTGAATGCTGGCACAAGAGAGGCTTCCTCATTTTTTATGTTGGAAGTTTTATACATTAAAAGGAATTTACTTGGTAGCAATCCACAACTTTACTGCATGATAGCAGTTTGTCTAAATGTCCTGCTAAAGACCAGAAATAAGGATTTGTTGCCTTTACTGTGTTGCCCATTTGACATTAGATCTGCATAATTCTAAAACAGGAAATATTATTGTTTATTCGACGATAAAACCATAGACTGTATGTAAAGATGGCTCCAATTCATTTTTGGAAAAAATAAAATGTGATAGACTGATTTTCTACAGCTCAGGATTTTTTTTCCCGTTAGTTTTCATGATCAAAATGAGAGATCAGGTGGCCGATCTTAAAGTAAATCAATACTGAATTTTAAATAAATCGTTAAAGTCGGAGCCAGGGGGTCGTGGCTATACTTGATAGACAGTCTTGTCATGAATGATTGACAGATCCTTTAGGGCGAGGCTTTCAGCAGTCTGGCTTCAGTCTGGCCCGCCCATAGACTGGTCCTGCCCCTAGTTGCTCTCCGGTCCAGCCTGTTTGATGACGCTTTTTACGTCACTGGCTCCAAAAAATCCAAAATGGCGACCAGGAAGTAGCAAAATACGGGCTTCATTTTCTCGGCGTTGAAACCAACGGGTGACGTCACGGTTAGTTTATGCCTGGATAAAACTAAAGACTTTATGCCTGGTTAGGACCTGTTAGCCACATACAATGGTGGAAAAGAAGTTTTTCAGACACCCCATAGATGTGTGAAATATTGCATTAAGAATCATTTGTAGGTCTTCAAGTGTAATTTCTTTCTGTAAAATCGCAGCCATATTATTAAGCAAATCATTAAAAAGCAATTAAAAACTTAAAAATGATTGGTTCCATGAAAATAAGAAATTTTGAGTCTCGGGTCATTTTGGTGAAACTTAGTTTTACTAGTTTATATTTGACACCCCTGCTCTACACCGTTGGTTGCTTAAAAGCACACAGATGTGTAAAGTTCGTGCCTTTTCCTTGACCCACCGGTACAGTTCGAGCACACCAGTTATGTTGGACTAATTCAGCCATACTTTAGGAAACAGAGACCGTTTAAGGACATCTGTTTTTGAGTCTGTCATCAGTACACCGCAGCTTTGAGGTGTGGAGTCTTCCAGCAGATATTAAACACTACATAAACTGTTAACAAGGTATAAAACTTGGTTTCCCTGGAGGGAGTCTTTAAGAATCACTCAACCAGACTCAGCCTACAGCAGCCTCCTAATGAGTCTTCCCACTGTTCATGAATTTCTAACTGGAGGTGATGGGGCCTTTCCTGCCCTTAAACTGTAGAAATCCCTCCCAGACTGTCTGTCCTCTAAAATATTACTGAAAGCATTTCATCATAAGGCGTTCTCTTCATCAATATTTACTGTGGTTACTTAATCTGGCTTTTCCATGTTTTACCTGCATCATTTTTTATCCTTTACACTGTGATTATTTTTATTCTGTTCCTCGATATATTTGGTGTTTTGTCTGCTTGATTTTATCACCTGTATTATATATCATAATGTTGTGGCTGATCGGTGTGTTATGAGAAGATCTACAAGGGTCAATATATAGTTAAGGGATTTCTGAAGTCCCTGGAATATATCTTTCATACATTGTTATTAAAGTGAAAAAAAAAAATGTTTTATGTTCATTATGATCTTGTCTTTACAAATTCCAGAATTATTTATTATGGAAACAATCACTTATTAATAAAAAAATCACTGGATATCACTAAAATGTCAACTAAATAACAATCCAAATTTAATAACAGCCACCTTCTAGTTAGCTAAATAATAATAAAATGAGCTGATTCAGAAATAGTTTGGATTGTGTTCTTTTTATTATGTTGAGATAGTCATGACAGATTTTTCTTTTTTGGCAATATATCAAACTTTGTATGGAAAATAACAAATTATATCTGGTCTGAGAAATCACTTTCAACTTAAGTTTACCCGTTACAAAAACACCTCTCCAGGAAGTGTGTTGATTCCAGGGTCACATGACCTGCTCCACATGATGTCATTTCCTGCTGAATAAAGACTGGCCAGACTCCAAGGCTTTCTGACTTATTTTAATATAAAGAAGTCAGCAGGTTTACTACAATATCTTTATCAATAACTTTTCAATTCCAATTTTACTCAACTGTATAATATTTAGAAGAATTGTTGTGTCAAAATTACCATGTGGTGTTTGGTTATAGGCGGCCATGTTGATTTTAGGCCCGAAAACAGCAAAAATGTCGACTATGATGCAAAAACTCCCACAATTGAGCCACACATTGGTCCTCATTTTAAGAGCAGTTTCCGAAGCATATGATCAGTCTTATTAAACAATAACAACGAAAAAAACAAACCATAGAAACTGTCTGCTAGCATGACAGGCCCTTGGATAAACCTGGGCTCGGATGTGTGTGATGTTGTGTGTGTGTGTGTTTCATTCAGTGGACACACACGTTTCTGTACAGGCAGAGGGACAGACACTGATTTAGCAAACAACAGACGCACCACGGTGTGATATACGAGCCGGGAGCTGGACAGGTTTACATGTGGTTCGTCATAGAAGCGCTTCGTCCTGAACTGCAGCAGCAGCAGATGGGAAAGAGGAGTGATAAGACAGACTGTTCCTTTCTTCTCCCCCTCCCCTCTGTCCAGGATGTGATTGTTGGAGCGGCGTGCTTTTTGAAAGCCTTGCAGGCATAAGAAATCTCTCATTACTGAAAAATAGGTCAAAGCCTGTGTGTCTGTGTATAGAAGGCTTGTGTACTGTATGAGTGTGTGACAGGTGAAAAAGACCAGTGTGAAGCTGCAGCAAACAGCATGAAATGATGGTGTGTGTGTGTGTGTGTGTGTGTTGAACAAGGGGGAAGGGTTGGTGAAGCAAAGTTTTATATACAAATATACAAATCCAGGGACAGAGGAAAGGAAAGGAGGAGTGACGTGCAGACTCTGAGAGGATCATAAGAGAGACGGAGATAAATAAACAGAGGCAGCTGGTGAGAGGAACTGAAAAAGTGAGATATAGGAGTGAGTTTGGTTTCTGAAATGGATCCGCAGCGTAGAAGATTGAGGAGCAGCGGTGTCTGGATGATTCTGTTTTACTGCAGCTTGTGTCGTCTTTGTGGTTACTGAGCTACTGGGGTTTTAAAGAAGTACTTCAGCAGGATTTAACAACAAATGATGGCACATATGAGCCTCAACCTGCATCACTGGAAGGTTGCCGATATAAACCGGGACTATAGTCAGGGGTTCGAGTCCGACTCACGGCCATTTGCTCTTCTCCCCAGGTGTTTTTAGTGATACATGCATTTTAAAATATGAAACAGGGTTGGTAGATGTCAATTCTGAGTCATAAAGATTAAAGATGGTACATGTCTGCAAATTAACAGCAGCATTTTAACAGTTTAGAGGAAAATATTGTAACTTACAGGTAAATACAGTCAGTTAATTTTAATTCCAGCTGCAACACAAAAGAAATGCACATATTATTGGAAAGTCACAGTATTAAACAGTAGAGAACTGTAATCAGTTATAGAGTAATAAACTATTTAATTAAATTCGAATTGTAACACTGTAATAATACAGTAAAATTCTACTGACCACAGCTGCCACTATATCACTGTGATCTTACAGGATTTTTTTTACAGTGTTCTACCAGCAGCTGTTTAGCTTTGGTAGCTAGTTTTTACACTTCTATAAGCAGAACTGTGAAAATGATTTTTTTTTTTTTTTTTGGCTTCCCGGAGTCTCTGCTGGTTCCCTGATAACGAGATTTCAGAAAGTGACTGCCGCCGGTTAAAACATATTCTGACACAACCCTCCCCCGTAAAATGTGTTGTTTCAGGGTGTGAATTACAAGGAAACCAGGCAGAGCTCGGCTGATCTTAATAAGACCTGAGCCCCCTGAAGATATCATTTACATACAACATATGCTATTTCTGCCATCCATTTCTGTTTTTCTGAATTTTCGTCATTGTAGCAAAAAGGACTTTTTCATTTTCCTGGTCAGAAAGAATCGATTTAACACTTTCAAAGAACTTGATTTTCCTTGTTGCCCCTTGTGAAACACAAAGTAATAATTTTTTTTTATGGAAGTTTCTATTAAGAAATGGTGCTGTTATTATTTCTCCCTGTATGGCTCTCTTATACAAGCAGCTGCAGCTGCTTTTCTCTGTTTTCTTGTCCTTATGACTTAAATTCCTATTAATAGGAATGGTGCTAAATAAATATAAGTGAGCTCCTTCAAAATCATAATGCAGTTTGCACAATGGTAGCTTTGCAATACAGAATGTCTTGATCAGTGAGCTTCTGATGTTCTGGCTAGCTCTTCCCTCTGTTTCCAGTCTTTGTGCTAAGCTAAGCTAACTGCTGGCAATACAGAAAAGTGAATGTTATGAATCTTTCACATACTGGAAATGTCAGGCAACCCTATATGGAGGCTTGTTAGTGTCAATACTAGTGACAAATTCCAGAAAGAAGACTTACAAATATGTCGGATAACTTCTGAGCCATTTGCGATGTCTTAAAATACATCTTTACTAACAATTGATAGTTGTCAACTAATGTGTGCAGAATGTGACTGCAGATTCTCCAACCTCAGTGATTCTTGAGAGTTTGAAAAGTTGTGCGACTATCAAACTGCACATCCATTCTTGAATGAAAATTCCTGCCTGATTGTCCTGATTTTTTTGTAACTCTGCCAAGGAACGTGGCAGAGATACGTGACAATCAGCATACGTTAGTCTGTGAATCTGTCTGTCTGTCAGTGTGCAACATTACTCAAAAATGGACCAACAGATTTGGATGAACTTTCAGGGAAGGTCAGGAATGCTACAAGGACCACCTCATTGGATTTTGGCAGTGATCGAGCTATAGTCTGGATCCACGGATTTGTTAAGGATTTCCCATTGTGAGATAGCTTATAACTTATTGAAACTGATCCAAGGAAATATTGATTAAATTGTGGGGGTGGTTCAGACTTAAAAATAATAATAATATAATAATAATAATAATAATGCATCAAATTTATATAGCGCTTTTTTGGTCACTCAAAGACGCTTTACAAGATAGACAGGAGAAAAAAATATATAAAAAAATAAATTAATTAAAAAAATTAAGCAAAAGCCAGATCAAACAAGTGGGTTTTTAGAAGAGTTTTGAATGTCGAAAGTGAGTCAGAGTTGCGGGTGGGAGGTGGAAGTGAATTTCAGAGTTGGGGGGCAGCGCTGCAAAGGCTCGGTCCCCCAAAGTCCGGTGCTTAGTACGGATGATGGGCGTCAGGAGGTTTGAGTGTGCAGAGCGAAGGTGACACTTTGCGTTCCATCCTTATGTGACTTTGTGGACATTTTAGCAGCTTCCACCTCGTGTCAAGAAACCATATCTTAGATGAACAGTTTCTGTGCCGCAGGAATGGTGCTAAACTATGATATTTTTTGTAATATTTTGGACAACGTACTAAACTATGACTTTTTTTGTAATATTTTGGATGACATATTAAACTTTGACTTTTTTGTCAAATTTTGGGCGACATACTAAACTATGACTTATTTGTGAAGTTTTGGACGACATACTAAACTATGACGTTTTTTTGTCATATTATGGACGACAGACTAAACTATGTCTTTTTTTCACATTTTGGATAACATACTAAGCTATTACGTTTTTTGTTCATTTTGGGACGACATACTAAACTATGATGTTTTTGTCCATTTTCGGACAAGAAATATGTTTTTTGTGTATTTTTGGACAAAATGCTAAACTATGACGTTTTTGTTCATTTTTCGACAAAACATGACTTTTTTCCATTTTCAAAAGACATACTAAACTAGACTAGTCCGCAGTAGAGGGCAGAACCACGCCCTCTACTTGCGAAGACCCTGCCCTTCCTATACAAATGATGCAATATGCAAGAAATGTGCTAAGTTACCCCTGTGACCTTGACCTTGATCTGCTGACCTGTAACTCCACAACTGAGCAGGGGACCTTAGACCGATCTTCAGTGCCAAGTTTGATTATCCTGACTTCAGCAGTTGCAGAGATATCTAACCGGACATACACACTTACATACTTACCCAGCCAGCAAGCTAGCAAGATATCGAAGCGAAAGCAGTAACCCTGCTGACGTATACGTCAGGCGTGGTTAACTATGATGTTTTCTTCCACTTTTGGACGATGTACTAAAATATGACATTTTTGTCCATTTTCCAACAAGAAATGATGTTTTTTGTCCATTTTCAGCCGACATACTATACCATGATGTTTTTTGTCCAGTTTTGGAAGACATTCTAAACTATGATGTTTTTTTGTCCATTTTTTCAACATGTTGTAAAAACATGCCATATGATGAAATAATGTAAAGAAGGCCGTGAAAAACACTATGGAGTCGTTTTCTTTGAAAAAAAAATCCTCATGAATTTTGTCAAAAAAAAAAACAATGCCAAAGTATAGTATGTCGAAAAAAAATGCCATTTTTTTCAACATGTCGTAAAAACATGCCATATGATGAAATAATGTAAAGTAGGCTGTGAAAACACTATAGAGCAGTTTTCTTTGAAAAAAATCATCATGAATTTTGTCCAAAATAAACGTCGAAAAAAGGCCATTTTTTCAACATGTCCTAAAAACATGCCATATGATGAAATAATATAAAGTAGGCAGTGAAGAACACTATACAGCCGTTTTCTTTGAAAAAAAATCATGATGAATTTTGTCCAACAAAAACGCCATAGTATAGTATGTCGAAAAAAAAATGCCATTTTTTTCAACATGTCCTAAAAACATGCCATATGATGAAATAATGTAAAGTCGGCCATGAAAAATAGTATGGAGTGGTTTTCTTTAAAAAAAAAAATCATGATGAATTTTGTCAAAAAAAAGCCATAGTATAGTATGTCGAAAAAAAAAAGCCATTTTCTCAACATGTCGTAAAAACATGCCATATGATGAAATAATGTAAAGTACGCCGTGAAAAACACTATAGAGTTGTTTTCTTTGAAAAAAAAAAATCATCGTGAATTTTGTCCAAAATAAACGCAATAGTACAGTATGTCGAAAAAAAATGCCATTTTTTCAAGATGTGGTAAAAATAATATCATATGATGTATAGCTCAATGGGTTAAGCAGGCGACCCACGAACAAAGGCTGTTCCCTAACGCAGCGACCCTGGTTCGATTTCAGCTCCTGGCCCTTTGTTGCATGTCTTGCTGCAACTCTTCTCCCACATTTTCTGTCTCTTCTTCACTATGTCAATCAATAAAAAGCCAATGTAAGGCCAAAAAATAATAATATACATAGAAAATGAACAAGAACGTCAAAGCTCAGTAGGTCAGTTGAAAATTGACAAAAACGCCATTTTTTCAACATGTCCTAAAAACATGCCATATGATGAAATAATGTAAAATAGCCCATGAAAAATACTATGAAGTTGTTTTCTTTGAAAAAAAATCATAATGAATTTTGTCCAAAAATAAAAGCCATAGTATAGTATGTCGAAAAAAAGGCCATTTTCTCAACATGTCGTAAAAACATGCCATATGATGAAATAATGTAAAGTAGGCCATGAAAAATAGTATGGAGTGGTTTTCTTTAAAAAAAAATCATGATGAATTTTGTCCAAAAAAAAAGCCATATGTCGAAAAAAAATGGCATTTTCTCAACATGTCGTAAAACATGCCATATGATGAAATAATGTAAAGTAGGCCGTGAAAAACACTATAGAGTTGTTTTCTTTGAAAAAAAAAATCATGATGAATTTTGTCCAAAAAAAACGCCATAGTATAGTATGTCGAAAAAATGCCATTTTTTCAACATGTCCTAAAAACATGCCATATGATGAAATAATGTAAAGCAGGCCATGAAAAATAGTATGGAGTTGTTTTCTTTGAAAAAAAAATCATAATGAATTTTGTCCAAAAAAAGCCAAAATATAGTATGTCGAAAAAAAATGCCATTTTTTCAAGATGTGGTAAAAATAACATCATATGATGAATCCCTGTATAGCTCAATGGGTTAAGCAGGCGACCCACGTACGAAGGCTGTTCCCTAACGCAGTGACCCTGGTTTGATTCCAGCTCCTGGCCCTTTGTTGCATGTCTTGCTGCAACTCTTCTCCCACATTTTCTGTCTCTTCTTCACTATGTCAATCAACAAAAAGCCAATGTAAGGCCAAAAATAATAATAGACAGAGAAAATGAACAAGAACGTCAAAGCTCCGTAGGTCAGTTGAAAATTGACAAAAACGCCATTTTTTCAACATGTCCTGGAAACATGCCATATGATGAAATAATGTAAAATAGGCCATGAAAAATACTATGAAGTTGTTTTCTTTGAAAAAAAATCATAATGAATTTTGTCCAAAAATAAAAGCCATAGTATAGTATGTCGAAAAAAAATGCCGTTTTTTCAACATGTCCGAAAAACATGCCATATGATGAAATAATGTGAAGTTGGCCATGAAAAATAGCATGGAGTTGTTTTCTTTGAAAAAAAAATCATAATGAATTTTGTCCAAAAAAAAAGCCATAGTAAAGTATGTCGAAAAAAATGCCATTTTTTCAAGATGTGGTAAAAATAGCTTCATATGATGTACGCCTGTATAGCTCAATGGGTTAAACGGGTGACCAACGTAAAAGGGCTGTTCCCTAACGCAGCGACCCTGGTTCGATTCTTGCTCCTGGCCCTTTGTTGCATGTCTTTCCGCAACTCTTCTCCCACATTTTCTGTCTCTTCTTCACTATGCCTATCAATAAAAAGTCAATGAAAGGCCAAAAAATAATAATATACATAGAAAATGAACAAGAACGTCAAAGCTCAGTACGTCAGCTGAAAATTGACAAAAACGCCATTTTTTCAACATGTCCTAAAAACATGCCATATGATGAAATAATGTAAAGTAGGCCGTGAAAAACACGATAGAGTTGTTTTCTTTGAAAAAAAATCATGATGAATTTTGTCCAAAAAAAAGCCATAGTATAGTATGTCGAAAAAAAAGGCTATTTTTTCAACATGTCCTATAAACATGCCATATGATGAAATAATGTAAAATAGGCAATGAAAAATACTATGAAGTTGTTTTCTTTGAAAAAAAAATCATCGTGAATTTTGTCCAAAAAAAAGCCATAGTATAGTATGTCGAAAAAAAATGCCATTTTTTCAAGATGTCCGAAAAACATGCCATATGATGAAATAATGTGAAGTTGGCCGTGAAAAACACTATAGAGTTGTTTTCTTTGAAAAAAAAAAAATCATGATGAATTTTGTCCAAAAAAAAGCCATCGTATAGTATGTCGAAAAAAAATGCCATTTTTTCAAGATGTGGTAAAATAACATCATATGACATACGCCTGTATAGCTCAATGGGTTAAGCAGGCGACCCACGTACGAAGGCTGTTCCCTAATGTAGCGACCCTGGTTCGATTCCCGCTCCTGGCCCTTTGTTGCATGTCTTGCTGCAACTCTTCCCCCACACTTTCTGTCTCCTCTTCACGATGCCAATCAATAAAAAGCCAATGAAAGGCCAAAAAATAATAATATACATAGAAAATGAACAAGAACGTCAAAGCTCAGTAGGTCAGTTGAAAATTGACAAAAACCCCGTTTTTTCAACATGTCCTGAAAACATGCCATATGATGAAATAATTTAAAATAGGCAATGAAAAATACTATGAAGTTGTTTTCTTTGAAAAAAAAATCATCGTGAATTTTGTCCAAAAATAAAAGCCATAGTATAGTATGTCGAAAAAAAATGCCGTTTTTTCAACATGTCCGAAAAACATGCCATATGATGAAATAATGTGAAGTTGGCCGTGAAAAACACTGTAGAGTTGTTTTCTTTGAAAAAAAAATCATGATGAATTTTGTCCAAAAAAACACCATTTTTTCAAGATGTGGTAAAAATAACATCGTATGGTGTGCTCCTGTATAGCTCAACGGGTTAAATGGGCGACCAATGTAAAAGGGCTGTTCCTTAACGCAGGGACCCTGGTTCAATTCCTGCTCCTGCCCCTTTGTTGCATGTCTTGCCGCAACTCTTCTTCCACATTTTCTGTCTCTTCTTCACTATACCTATCAATAAAAAGCCAATGAAAGGCCAAAAAATAATAATATACAAAGAAAATGAACAAGAACACCATACTATGTCGAAAAAAAATGCCATTTTTTCAACATGTCCTAAAAACATGCCATATGATGAAATAATGTAAAGCAGGCCATGAAAAGTAGTATGGAGTTGTTTTCTTTGAAAAAAAAATCATGATGAATTTTGTCAAAAATAAACGCCATAGTATAGTATGTCGAAAAAAAAGGCCATTTTTTCAACATGTCCTAAAAACATGCCATATGATGAAATAATGCAAAATAGGCCACGAAAAATACTATGGAGTGGTTTTCTTTGAAAAAAAAATCATGATGAATTTTGTCCAAACAAACGCCATATGTCGAAAAAAAATGCCATTTTTTCAACATGTCTTAAAAACATGCTATATGATGAAATAATGTAAAGCAGGCCATGAAAAATAGTATGGAGTGGTTTTCTTTGAAAAAAAAAATCATCGTGAATTTTGTCCAAAAAAAGCCATAGTATAGTATGTCGAAAAAAAGGCCATTTTCTCAACATGTCCTATAAACATGCCATATGATGAAATAATGTAAAATAGGCCATGAAAAATACTATGAAGTTGTTTTCTTTGAAAAAAAAAATCATGATGAATTTTGTCCAAAAATAAAAGCCATTGTATAGTATGTCGAAAAAAAATGCCGGTTTTTCAACATATCCGAAAAACATGCCATATGATGAAGTAATGTAAAATAGGCCATGAAAAATACTATGAAGTTGTTTTCTTTGAAAAAAAATCATAATGAATTTTGTCCAAAAATAAAAGCCATAGTATAGTATGTCGAAAAAAAATGCCGTTTTTTCAACATGTCCGAAAACATGCCATATGATGAAGTAATGTAAAGTAGGCCGTGAAAAACACTATAGAGTTGTTTTCTTGGAAAAAAAAATCATCGTGAATTTTGTCCAAAAAAAAGCCATAGTATAGTATGTCGAAAAAAAATGCCATTTTTTCAAGATGTCCGAAAAACATGCCATATGATGAAATAATGTGAAGTTGGCCGTGAAAAACACTATAGAGTTGTTTTCTTTGAAAAAAAAAAAATCATGATGAATTTTGTCCAAAAAAAAGCCATCGTATAGTATGTCGAAAAAAAATGCCATTTTTTCAAGATGTGGTAAAAATAACATCATATGACATACGCCTGTATAGCTCAATGGGTTAAGCAGGCGACCCACGTACGAAGGCTGTTCCCTAATGTAGCGACCCTGGTTCGATTCCCGCTCCTGGCCCTTTGTTGCATGTCTTGCTGCAACTCTTCCCCCACACTTTCTGTCTCCTCTTCACGATGCCAATCAATAAAAAGCCAATGAAAGGCCAAAAAATAATAATATACATAGAAAATGAACAAGAACGTCAAAGCTCAGTAGGTCAGTTGAAAATTGACAAAAACCCCGTTTTTTCAACATGTCCTGAAAACATGCCATATGATGAAATAATTTAAAATAGGCAATGAAAAATACTATGAAGTTGTTTTCTTTGAAAAAAAAATCATCGTGAATTTTGTCCAAAAATAAAAGCCATAGTATAGTATGTCGAAAAAAAATGCCGTTTTTTCAACATGTCCGAAAAACATGCCATATGATGAAATAATGTGAAGTTGGCCGTGAAAAACACTGTAGAGTTGTTTTCTTTGAAAAAAAAATCATGATGAATTTTGTCCAAAAAAACACCATTTTTTCAAGATGTGGTAAAAATAACATCGTATGGTGTGCTCCTGTATAGCTCAACGGGTTAAATGGGCGACCAATGTAAAAGGGCTGTTCCTTAACGCAGGGACCCTGGTTCAATTCCTGCTCCTGCCCCTTTGTTGCATGTCTTGCCGCAACTCTTCTCCCACATTTTCTGTCTCTTCTTCACTATACCTATCAATAAAAAGCCAATGAAAGGCCAAAAAATAATAATATACAAAGAAAATGAACAAGAACACCATACTATGTCGAAAAAAAATGCCATTTTTTCAACATGTCCTAAAAACATGCCATATGATGAAATAATGTAAAGCAGGCCATGAAAAGTAGTATGGAGTTGTTTTCTTTGAAAAAAAAATCATGATGAATTTTGTCAAAAATAAACGCCATAGTATAGTATGTCGAAAAAAAAGGCCATTTTTTCAACATGTCCTAAAAACATGCCATATGATGAAATAATGCAAAATAGGCCACGAAAAATACTATGGAGTGGTTTTCTTTGAAAAAAAAATCATGATGAATTTTGTCCAAACAAACGCCATATGTCGAAAAAAAATGCCATTTTTTCAACATGTCTTAAAAACATGCTATATGATGAAATAATGTAAAGCAGGCCATGAAAAATAGTATGGAGTGGTTTTCTTTGAAAAAAAAAATCATCGTGAATTTTGTCCAAAAAAAAGCCATAGTATAGTATGTCGAAAAAAAGGCCATTTTCTCAACATGTCCTATAAACATGCCATATGATGAAATAATGTAAAATAGGCCATGAAAAATACTATGAAGTTGTTTTCTTTGAAAAAAAAATCATGATGAATTTTGTCCAAAAATAAAAGCCATTGTATAGTATGTCGAAAAAAAATGCCGGTTTTTCAACATATCCGAAAAACATGCCATATGATGAAGTAATGTAAAATAGGCCATGAAAAATACTATGAAGTTGTTTTCTTTGAAAAAAAATCATAATGAATTTTGTCCAAAAATAAAAGCCATAGTATAGTATGTCGAAAAAAAATGCCGTTTTTTCAACATGTCCGAAAAACATGCCATATGATGAAATAATGTGAAGTTGGCCATGAAAAATAGCATGGAGTTGTTTTCTTTGAAAAAAAATCATAATGAATTTTGTCCAAAAAAAAGCCATAGTAAAGTATGTCGAAAAAAATGCCATTTTTTCAAGATGTGGTAAAAATAGCTTCATATGATGTACGCCTGTATAGCTCAATGGGTTAAACGGGTGACCAATGTGAAAGGGCTGTTCCCTAACGCAGCGACCCTGGTTCGATTCTTGCTCCTGGCCCTTTGTTGCATGTCTTTCCGCAACTCTTCTCCCACATTTTCTGTCTCTTCTTCACTATGCCTATCAATAAAAAGTCAATGAAAGGCCAAAAAATAATAATATACATAGAAAATGAACAAGAACGTCAAAGCTCAGTACGTCAGCTGAAAATTGACAAAAACGCCATTTTTTCAACATGTCCGAAAAACATGCCATATGATGAAATAATGTAAAGTAGGCCGTGAAAAACACGATAGAGTTGTTTTCTTTGAAAAAAAATCATGATGAATTTTGTCCAAAAAAAAGCCATAGTATAGTATGTCGAAAAAAAAAGCCATTTTCTCAACATGTCGTAAAAACATGCCATATGATGAAATAATGTAAAGTACGCCGTGAAAAACACTATAGAGTTGTTTTCTTTGAAAAAAAAAAATCATCGTGAATTTTGTCCAAAAATAAAAGCCATAGTATAGTATGTCGAAAAAAAATGCCGTTTTTTCAACATATCCGAAAAACATGCCATATGATGAAGTAATGTAAAGTAGGCCGTGAAAAACACTATAGAGTTGTTTTCTTGGAGAAAAAAAATCATCGTGAATTTTGTCCAAAAAAAAGCCATAGTATAGTATGTCGAAAAAAAATGCCATTTTTTCAAGATGTCCGAAAAACATGCCATATGATGAAATAATGTGAAGTTGGCCGTGAAAAACACTATAGAGTTGTTTTCTTTGAAAAAAAAAAATCATGATGAATTTTGTCCAAAAAAAAGCCATCGTATAGTATGTCGAAAAAAAATGCCATTTTTTCAAGATGTGGTAAAAATAACATCATATGACATACGCCTGTATAGCTCAATGGGTTAAGCAGGCGACCCACGTACGAAGGCTGTTCCCTAATGTAGCGACCCTGGTTCGATTCCCGCTCCTGGCCCTTTGTTGCATGTCTTGCTGCAACTCTTCCCCCACACTTTCTGTCTCCTCTTCACGATGCCAATCAATAAAAAGCCAATGAAAGGCCAAAAAATAATAATATACATAGAAAATGAACAAGAACGTCAAAGCTCAGTAGGTCAGTTGAAAATTGACAAAAACCCCGTTTTTCAACATGTCCTGAAAACATGCCATATGATGAAATAATTTAAAATAGGCAATGAAAAATACTATGAAGTTGTTTTCTTTGAAAAAAAACATCGTGAATTTTGTCCAAAAATAAAAGCCATAGTATAGTATGTCGAAAAAAAATGCCGTTTTTTCAACATGTCCGAAAAACATGCCATATGATGAAATAATGTGAAGTTGGCCGTGAAAAACACTGTAGAGTTGTTTTCTTTGAAAAAAAAATCATGATGAATTTTGTCCAAAAAAACACCATTTTTTCAAGATGTGGTAAAAATAACATCGTATGGTGTGCTCCTGTATAGCTCAACGGGTTAAATGGGCGACCAATGTAAAAGGGCTGTTCCTTAACGCAGGGACCCTGGTTCAATTCCTGCTCCTGCCCCTTTGTTGCATGTCTTGCCGCAACTCTTCTTCCACATTTTCTGTCTCTTCTTCACTATGCCTATCAATAAAAAGCCAATGAAAGGCCAAAAAATAATAATATACAAAGAAAATGAACAAGAACACCATACTATGTCGAAAAAAAATGCCATTTTTTCAACATGTCCTAAAAACATGCCATATGATGAAATAATGTAAAGCAGGCCATGAAAAGTAGTATGGAGTTGTTTTCTTTGAAAAAAAAATCATGATGAATTTTGTCAAAAATAAACGCCATAGTATAGTATGTCGAAAAAAAAGGCCATTTTTTCAACATGTCCTAAAAACATGCCATATGATGAAATAATGCAAAATAGGCCCACGAAAAATACTATGGAGTGGTTTTCTTTGAAAAAAAAATCATGATGAATTTTGTCCAAACAAACGCCATATGTCGAAAAAAAATGCCATTTTTTCAACATGTCCTAAAAACATGCCATATCATGAAATAATGCAAAATAGGCCATGAAAAATACTATGGAGTGTTTTTCTTTGAAAAAAAAATCATCTTGAATTTTGTCCAAAAAAAAAGCCATAGTATTGTATGTCGAAAAAAAATGCCATTTCTTCAACATGTCGTAAAAACATGCCATACGATGAAATAATGCAAAATAGGCCGTGAAAAACACTATGGAGTGGTTTTCTTTGAAAAAAAAAATCATGATGAATTTTGTCCAAAAATAAAGCCATAGTCTGTCAAAAAAAAAATGCCATTTTTTCAACATGTCTTAAAAACATGCTATATGATGAAATAATGTAAAGCAGGCCATGAAAAATAGTATGGAGTGGTTTTCTTTGAAAAAAAAAATCATCGTGAATTTTGTCCAAAAATAAACGCCATAGTATAGTATGTCGAAAAAAAGGCCATTTTCTCAACATGTCCTATAAACATGCCATATGATGAAATAATGTAAAATAGGCCATGAAAAATACTATGAAGTTGTTTTCTTTGAAAAAAAAATCATGATGAATTTTGTCCAAAAATAAAAGCCATAGTATAGTATGTCGAAAAAAAATGCCGGTTTTTCAACATATCTGAAAAACATGCCATATGATGAAGTATTGTAAAGTAGGCCGTGAAAAACACTATAGAGTTGTTTTCTTTGAAAAAAAAATCATCGTGAATTTTGTCCAAAAAAAAGCCATAGTATAGTATGTCGAAAAAAAATGCCATTTTTTCAACATATCCGAAAAACATGCCATATGATGAAGTAATGTAAAGCAGGCCGTGAAAAACACTATAGAGTTGTTTTCTTTGAAAAAAAAATCATCGTGAATTTTGTCCAAAAAAAAGCCATAGTATAGTATGTCGAAAAAAAATGCCGTTTTTTCAACATATCCGAAAAACATGCCATATGATGAAGTAATGTAAAGCAGGCCGTGAAAAACACTATAGAGTTGTTTTCTTTGAAAAAAAAATCATCGTGAATTTTGTCCAAAAAAAAGCCATCGTATAGTATGTCGAAAAAAAATGCCATTTTTTCAAGATGTGGTAAAAATAACACCATATGACATACACCTGTATAGCTCAATGGGTTAAGCAGGCGACCCACGTACAAAGGCTATTCCCTAATGTAGCGACCCTGGTTCGATTCCCGCTCCTGGCCCTTTGTTGCATGTCTTGCTGCAACTCTTCCCCCACACTTTCTGTCTCCTCTTCACTATGCCAATCAATAAAAAGCCAATGAAAGGCCAAAAAATAATAATATACATAGAAAATGAACAAGAACGTCAAAGCTCAGTAGGTCAGTTGAAAATTGACAAAAACCCCGTTTTTTCAACATGTCCTGAAAACATGCCATATGATGAAATAATTTAAAATAGGCAATGAAAAATACTATGAAGTTGTTTTCTTTGAAAAAAAATCATCGTGAATTTTGTCCAAAAATAAAAGCCATAGTATAGTATGTCGAAAAAAAATGCCGTTTTTTCAACATGTCCGAAAAACATGCCATATGATGAAATAATGTGAAGTTGGCCGTGAAAAATAGTATGGAGTGGTTTTCTTTGAAAAAAAAAATCATGATGAATTTTGTCCAAAAATAAAGCCATAGTCTGTCAAAAAAAAAATGCCATTTTTTCAACATGTCTTAAAAACATGCTATATGATGAAATAATGTAAAGCAGGCCATGAAAAATAGTATGGAGTGGTTTTCTTTGAAAAAAAAAATCATCGTGAATTTTGTCCAAAAATAAACGCCATAGTATAGTATGTCGAAAAAAAGGCCATTTTCTCAACATGTCCTATAAACATGCCATATGATGAAATAATGTAAAATAGGCCATGAAAAATACTATGAAGTTGTTTTCTTTGAAAAAAAAATCATGATGAATTTTGTCCAAAAATAAAAGCCATAGTATAGTATGTCGAAAAAAAATGCCGGTTTTTCAACATATCTGAAAAACATGCCATATGATGAAGTATTGTAAAGTAGGCCGTGAAAAACACTATAGAGTTGTTTTCTTTGAAAAAAAAATCATCGTGAATTTTGTCCAAAAAAAAGCCATAGTATAGTATGTCGAAAAAAAATGCCATTTTTTCAACATATCCGAAAAACATGCCATATGATGAAGTAATGTAAAGCAGGCCGTGAAAAACACTATAGAGTTGTTTTCTTTGAAAAAAAAATCATCGTGAATTTTGTCCAAAAAAAAGCCATAGTATAGTATGTCGAAAAAAAATGCCGTTTTTTCAACATATCCGAAAAACATGCCATATGATGAAGTAATGTAAAGCAGGCCGTGAAAAACACTATAGAGTTGTTTTCTTTGAAAAAAAAATCATCGTGAATTTTGTCCAAAAAAAAGCCATCGTATAGTATGTCGAAAAAAAATGCCATTTTTTCAAGATGTGGTAAAAATAACACCATATGACATACACCTGTATAGCTCAATGGGTTAAGCAGGCGACCCACGTACAAAGGCTATTCCCTAATGTAGCGACCCTGGTTCGATTCCCGCTCCTGGCCCTTTGTTGCATGTCTTGCTGCAACTCTTCCCCCACACTTTCTGTCTCCTCTTCACTATGCCAATCAATAAAAAGCCAATGAAAGGCCAAAAAATAATAATATACATAGAAAATGAACAAGAACGTCAAAGCTCAGTAGGTCAGTTGAAAATTGACAAAAACCCCGTTTTTTCAACATGTCCTGAAAACATGCCATATGATGAAATAATTTAAAATAGGCCATGAAAAATACTATGAAGTTGTTTTCTTTGAAAAAAAAATCATCGTGAATTTTGTCCAAAAATAAAAGCCATAGTATAGTATGTCGAAAAAAAATGCCGGTTTTTCAACATATCCGAAAAACATGCCATATGATGAAGTATTGTAAAGTAGGCCGTGAAAAACACTATAGAGTTGTTTTCTTTGAAAAAAAATCATCGTGAATTTTGTCCAAATAAAAGCCATTGTATAGTATGTCGAAAAAAAATGCCGTTTTTTCAACATATCCGAAAAACATGCCATATGATGAAGTAATGTAAAATAGGCCATGAAAAATACTATGAAGTTGTTTTCTTTGAAAAAAAATCATAATGAATTTTGTCCAAAAATAAAAGCCATAGTATAGTATGTCGAAAAAAAATGCCGTTTTTTCAACATGTCCGAAAAACATGCCATATGATGAAATAATGTGAAGTTGGCCATGAAAAATAGCATGGAGTTGTTTTCTTTGAAAAAAAATCATAATGAATTTTGTCCAAAAAAAAAGCCATAGTAAAGTATGTCGAAAAAAATGCCATTTTTTCAAGATGTGGTAAAAATAGCTTCATATGATGTACGCCTGTATAGCTCAATGGGTTAAATGGGTGACCAACGTAAAAGGGCTGTTCCCTAACGCAGCGACCCTGGTTCGATTCTTGCTCCTGGCCCTTTGTTGCATGTCTTTCCGAAACTCTTCTCCCACATTTTCTGTCTCTTCTTCACTATGCCTATCAATAAAAAGTCAATGAAAGGCCAAAAAATAATAATATACAGAGAAAATGAACAAGAACGTCAAAGCTCAGTACGTCAGCTGAAAATTGACAAAAACGCCATTTTTTCAACATGTCCTAAAAACATGCCATATGATGAAATAATGTAAAGTAGGCCGTGAAAAACACGATAGAGTTGTTTTCTTTGAAAAAAAATCATGATGAATTTTGTCCAAAAAAAAGCCATAGTATAGTATGTCGAAAAAAAAAGGCTATTTTTTCAACATGTCCTATAAACATGCCATATGATGAAATAATGTAAAATAGGCAATGAAAAATACTATGAAGTTGTTTTCTTTGAAAAAAAAATCATCGTGAATTTTGTCCAAAAATAAAAGCCATAGTATAGTATGTCGAAAAAAAATGCCGTTTTTTCAACATATCCGAAAAACATGCCATATGATGAAGTAATGTAAAGTAGGCCGTGAAAAACACTATAGAGTTGTTTTCTTGGAGAAAAAAATCATCGTGAATTTTGTCCAAAAAAAAGCCATAGTATAGTATGTCGAAAAAAAATGCCATTTTTTCAAGATGTCCGAAAAACATGCCATATGATGAAATAATGTGAAGTTGGCCGTGAAAAACACTATAGAGTTGTTTTCTTTGAAAAAAAAAAATCATGATGAATTTTGTCCAAAAAAAAGCCATCGTATAGTATGTCGAAAAAAAATGCCATTTTTTCAAGATGTGGTAAAAATAACATCATATGACATACGCCTGTATAGCTCAATGGGTTAAGCAGGCGACCCACGTACGAAGGCTGTTCCCTAACGTAGCGACCCTGGTTCGATTCCCGCTCCTGGCCCTTTGTTGCATGTCTTGCTGCAACTCTTCCCCCACACTTTCTGTCTCCTCTTCACGATGCCAATCAATAAAAAGCCAATGAAAGGCCAAAAAATAATAATATACATAGAAAATGAACAAGAACGTCAAAGCTCAGTAGGTCAGTTGAAAATTGACAAAAACCCCGTTTTTTCAACATGTCCTGAAAACATGCCATATGATGAAATAATTTAAAATAGGCAATGAAAAATACTATGAAGTTGTTTTCTTTGAAAAAAAATCATCGTGAATTTTGTCCAAAAATAAAAGCCATAGTATAGTATGTCGAAAAAAAATGCCGTTTTTTCAACATGTCCGAAAAACATGCCATATGATGAAATAATGTGAAGTTGGCCGTGAAAAACACTGTAGAGTTGTTTTCTTTGAAAAAAAATCATGATGAATTTTGTCCAAAAAAACACCATTTTTTCAAGATGTGGTAAAAATAACATCGTATGGTGTGCTCCTGTATAGCTCAACGGGTTAAATGGGCGACCAATGTAAAAGGGCTGTTCCTTAACGCAGGGACCCTGGTTCAATTCCTGCTCCTGCCCCTTTGTTGCATGTCTTGCCGCAACTCTTCTTCCACATTTTCTGTCTCTTCTTCACTATGCCTATCAATAAAAAGCCAATGAAAGGCCAAAAAATAATAATATACATAGAAAATGAACAAGAACACCATACTATGTCGAAAAAAAATGCCATTTTTTCAACATGTCCTAAAAACATGCCATATGATGAAATAATGTAAAGCAGGCCATGAAAAGTAGTATGGAGTTGTTTTCTTTGAAAAAAAATCATGATGAATTTTGTCAAAAATAAACGCCATAGTATAGTATGTCGAAAAAAAAGGCCATTTTTTCAACATGTCCTAAAAACATGCCATATGATGAAATAATGCAAAATAGGCCACGAAAAATACTATGGAGTGGTTTTCTTTGAAAAAAAAATCATGATGAATTTTGTCCAAACAAACGCCATATGTCGAAAAAAAATGCCATTTTTTCAGCATGTCCTAAAAACATGCCATATCATGAAATAATGCAAAATAGGCCATGAAAAATACTATGGAGTGTTTTTCTTTGAAAAAAAAATCATCTTGAATTTTGTCCAAAAAAAAAGCCACAGTATTGTATGTCGAAAAAAAATGCCATTTTTTCAACATGTCGTAAAAACATGCCATACGATGAAATAATGCAAAATAGGCCGTGAAAAACACTATGGAGTGGTTTTCTTTGAAAAAAAAAATCATGATGAATTTTGTCCAAAAATAAAGCCATAGTCTGTCAAAAAAAAATGCCATTTTTTCAACATGTCTTAAAAACATGCTATATGATGAAATAATGTAAAGCAGGCCATGAAAAATAGTATGGAGTGGTTTTCTTTGAAAAAAAAAATCATCGTGAATTTTGTCCAAAAATAAACGCCATAGTATAGTATGTCGAAAAAAAGGCCATTTTCTCAACATGTCCTATAAACATGCCATATGATGAAATAATGTAAAATAGGCCATGACAAATACTATGAAGTTGTTTTCTTTGAAAAAAAAATCATGATGAATTTTGTCCAAAAATAAAAGCCATAGTATAGTATGTCGAAAAAAAATGCCGGTTTTTCAACATATCCGAAAAACATGCCATATGATGAAGTATTGTAAAGTAGGCCGTGAAAAACACTATAGAGTTGTTTTCTTTGAAAAAAAAATCATCGTGAATTTTGTCCAAAAAAAAGCCATAGTATAGTATGTCGAAAAAAAATGCCGTTTTTTCAACATATCCGAAAAACATGCCATATGATGAAGTAATGTAAAGCAGGCCATGAAAAGTAGTATGGAGTTGTTTTCTTTGAAAAAAAATCATGATGAATTTTGTCAAAAATAAACGCCATAGCATAGTATGTCGAAAAAAAAGGCCATTTTTTCAAGATGTCCTAAAAACATGCCATATGATGAAATAATGTAAAGCAGGCCATGAAAAGTAGTATGGAGTTGTTTTCTTTGAAAAAAAATCATGATGAATTTTGTCAAAAATAAACGCCATAGTATAGTATGTCGAAAAAAAAGGCCATTTTTTCAAGATGTCCTCAAAACATGCCATATGATGAAATAATGCAAAATAGGCCACGAAAAATACTATGGAGTGGTTTTCTTTGAAAAAAAAAATCATGATGAATTTTGTCCAAAAAAACGCCATATGTCGAAAAAAAATGCCATTTTTTCAACATGTCCTAAAAACATGCCATATGATGAAATAATGTAAAGCAGGCCATGAAAAGTAGTATGGAGTGGTTTTCTTTGAAAAAAAAAATCATGATGAATTTTGTCCAAAAAAGCCATAGTATTGTGTGTCAAAAAAAAATGCCATTTTTTCAACATGTCCTAAAAACATGCCATATCATGAAATAATGCAAAATAGGCCATGAAAAATACTATGGAGTGGTTTTCTTTGAAAAAAAAATCATCTTGAATTTTGTCCAAAAAAAAAGCCATAGTATTGTATGTCGAAAAAAAATGCCATTTTTTCAACATGTCGTAAAAACATGCCATACGATGAAATAATGCAAAATAGGCCGTGAAAAACACTATAGAGTTGTTTTCTTTGAAAAAAAAATCATCGTGAATTTTGTCCAAAAAAAAGCCATAGAATAGTATGTCGAAAAAAAATGCCGTTTTTTCAACATGTCCGAAAAACATGCCATATGATGAAATAATGTGAAGTTGGCCGTGAAAAACACTGTAGAGTTGTTTTCTTTGAAAAAAAAATCATGATGAATTTTGTCCAAAAAAACACCATTTTTTCAAGATGTGGTAAAAATAACATCGTATGGTGTGCTCCTGTATAGCTCAACGGGTTAAATGGGCGACCAATGTAAAAGGGCTGTTCCTTAACGCAGGGGCCCTGGTTCAATTCCTGCTCCTGCCCCTTTGTTGCATGTCTTGCCGCAACTCTTCTTCCACATTTTCTGTCTCTTCTTCACTATGCCTATCAATAAAAAGCCAATGAAAGGCCAAAAAATAATAATATACAAAGAAAATGAACAAGAACACCATACTATGTCGAAAAAAAATGCCATTTTTTCAACATGTCGTAAAAACATGCCATACGATGAAATAATGCAAAATAGGCCGTGAAAAACACTATGGAGTGGTTTTCTTTGAAAAAAAAAAATCATGATGAATTTTGTCCAAAAATAAAGCCATAGTCTGTCAAAAAAAATGCCATTTTTTCAACATGTCTTAAAAACATGCTATATGATGAAATAATGTAAAGCAGGCCATGAAAAATAGTATGGAGTGGTTTTCTTTGAAAAAAAAATCATCGTGAATTTTGTCCAAAAATAAACGCCATAGTATAGTATGTCGAAAAAAAGGCCATTTTCTCAACATGTCCTATAAACATGCCATATGATGAAATAATGTAAAGTAGGCCATGAAAAATAGTATGGAGTTGTTTTCTTTGAAAAAAAAATCATGATGAATTTTGTCCAAAAAAAAGCCATAGTATAGTATGTCGAAAAAAAGGCCATTTTCTCAACATGTCGTAAAAACATGCCATATGATGAAATAATGTAAAGCAGGCCATGAAAAATAGTATGGAGTTGTTTTCTTTGAAAAAAAATCATGATGAATTTTGTCCAAAAAAAAGCCATAGTATAGTATGTCGAAAAAAAGGCCATTTTCTCAACATGTCGTAAAAACATGCCATATGATGAAATAATGTAAAGCAGGCCATGAAAAATAGTATGGAGTGGTTTTCTTTGAAAAAAAAATCATCGTGAATTTTGTCCAAAAATAAACGCCATAGTATAGTATGTCGAAAAAAAGGCCATTTTCTCAACATGTCCTATAAACATGCCATATGATGAAATAATGTAAAGTAGGCCATGAAAAATAGTATGGAGTTGTTTTCTTTGAAAAAAAAAATCATGATGAATTTTGTCCAAAAAAAAGCCATAGTATAGTATGTCGAAAAAAAGGCCATTTTCTCAACATGTCGTAAAAACATGCCATATGATGAAATAATGTAAAGCAGGCCATGAAAAATAGTATGGAGTTGTTTTCTTTGAAAAAAATCATGATGAATTTTGTCCAAAAAAAAAGTCAAAGTATAGTATGTCGAAAAAAAATGCCATTTTTTCAAGATGTGGTAAAAATAACGTCATATGACGTACGCCTGTGTAGCTCAATGGGTTAAGCAGGCGACCCACATACAAAGGCCGTTCCCTAATGCAGGGACCCTGGTTCGATTCCTGCTCCTGCCCCTTTGTTGCATGTCTTGCTGCAACTCTTCTTCCACATTTTCTGTCTCTTCTTCACTATGCCTATCAATAAAAAGCCAATGAAAGGCCAAAAAATAATAATATACAAAGAAAATGAACAAGAACGCCATACTATGTCGAAAAAAAATGCCATTTTTTCAACATGTCCTAAAAACATGCCATATGATGAAATAATGTAAAGCAGGCCATGAAAAGTAGTATGGAGTTGTTTTCTTTGAAAAAAAATCATCGTGAATTTTTTCCAAAATAACCCGCCATAGACTATGACATTTTTTGTCCATTTTCCGACGACATACTAAACTATGACATTTTTGTCCATTTTTGGACAAAAAATGACGTACTTTGTCGATTTTCGAACAACATGCTAAACTATGACATTTTTCCTTCATTTTCGGACAACATACTAAATTATGACGTTTTTGTCCAATTTCAGATGACGTACTAAACTATGACATTTTTGTTCATTTCCCAACAAGAAATCATGGTTTTTGTCCATTTTCGGATGACATATGAAACTATGATATTTTTTGTCATATTTTAGACGACATACTAAACCATGAAATGTTTTGACATTTTTAATGCTACAGGCTTTTGTTTTGTCACCATTCCAGCGGCACAGGAAATATTCATCTTAGAAGCAGTTTCTTGCCGTGAGGACGACACTGCCGAGAAGTCCAGAAATTCATGTAAAGATGGAAGAATGGTTATGCTGTTGCTGTCTTGCAAAGGATGTGTATAAACTTATAAGCACTGGAACAAGCTCTTCTTTCCTGAAGAAAGTAGTGATGGGCAGAAAGGTGAAGGTGAATAAGTCATGGTCAACTTGTAGTAGGATGCAATCTTGAGATCGTCGGGAGGCAGCTGACAAAGCCTTCACTTGTTGTAGTTACAGTGACACCGCCCCTGCCGCTAAATCTCGCAATGGGAAATCCTTAACATATCTGTGGATCCATACTATAAGCTGCATCACTGCCAAAAAATCTAATGAGGTGATCTTTGTGTGTATTTCAGACCTTCTCTGAGAATTTCATCTAAAATCCGTTGGCCTGTTTTTGAGTAATGTTGCACACGGACAGACAGATTCACAGACAAACAGACAAACATACACCCAGTGTCAAAAGTTTTAGGACACTTTCTCATTCATTTGAATGAGAAAGTGACAGGTGGTGTACACCGATTGTCACACAACTCCACCATGTTCCTTGGCAGGGTAATTAGAATAATAATAAATGCTGCATTTCTACATAAAAATATGTTGCATTTCTGACAATGCCATATGGAGGAATGGACAGCCTTGGCGGAGTACTGTGCTCTCTGAGTGTTTTTCTTGTTTGTACAGTCATGCAAGACCCATTTGTACCTGGTATTGACAGTAATTTCTACATTTTTTAGCATAAGAAGTCTAAAGATCACATGACTGACTATAACCTGACTGACTGCAGAGCTGCAGTGTAAGATGGACACCAGCTGCAGTTTCAGGGATGTGGATTGATCTCAGGAAGAGGAGGCAGAAGATAGGAGCACAGTGAAGGATTTATGGATGGAAAGAGAGGAGGAGATGAGATGCGAGGACAACACTAGAGAGGAAGGACAGGAGCTGTGGAGGGAAGATGTGAAACTGTCAGCTGGCTGAGGAGGGGGAAGGAGGAGATGGGCTGAATAAGAAAGAGGGAAAGAAGTGGAGGAGAGGAGAAGAAGGATATAAATATTACATGTAAGGTTTTACTACTTGGCAAAAGCAAGGGCTTCCCTCCACTTCCCCCATACATGCACCCCACTGACACACTCTGCAGCCCTGCACACAAACAACACACACACACTGGTTCACTCAGCCTATCACAGCAGCATTGTGTAACGGTATCCCTGTTTAACCCTGGAGGGAAAGAAGAAGACGATGCAGTTGTTGCTGAGATGCAGAAATGGGTTCTGACACATGCGCAGTGGGAGCGATCGTCTGTCTGCTGAGTGTTTGTGGTTCCACACGCTGAATCTAAAGCAGCCGGAAGGATCAGCGACGTCTCCATGTGATGTTTAATTCAGAGGTTTAATTAGGATCCAGCTAAAAGGTTTTACAAGCAGTTGTTTTCTTCTGTCGTAGTGCTGCATGTTTACGGCCAAAGTGATATTCACAGATTTTTATGGATCAATTTGGAATTTTCAAAATAAGACTTAAAATCATCTCCTAGCAGCTCCTAGAGGCCACATAAAAATAAAAATGCACCCACAATGCCCCCACTATTGAACATCTTCTTACCAATAGATTGTACAATTTCCCGATGACCCCTAAACATCTCACAGGCAAATTATGGCTAATGCTCGCAAGGCGGTGCACAGAGATGCTTCTAGTCTCCATTCTAGTGCAGCAATGTGATCAAAAATGACCTGGAAAATATCGAAATAAGGTGTTTTAATGTCAGATTTACCCAAGATGAATCCAGGTATTTCTGTCAACATGGGATGTTCATTACTCGGCTGGCCTTGGCGGAGTTTTGTGACGATCAGCATTTGTCTGTCTGTCTGTCTCTCTGTTAGCAACATTACTCAAAAACAGATTAACGGATTTAGAAAGAATAGATAGAGAGATAGAATAGCTCAACTATATCTAGCCGGTATCGCTCCACCTTCCGCACCAGCTCTGGCTCCTTCCCCGCCAATGAGGTGACGTTCCTCGTCCCCAAGCTAATCTACGCCACCAGGGGGCAGTGCGCCTCGACGACCACTCCTGCCTACTGCCTGGTACACATAGCACCTGACCCCGATTTCCTGCCTGGTGGGTGGTGGGCCCACCGGGCGGGGCTTATAGTCTGGATCCACAAATAGTTTTTAAAGATTTCAGCCGTCAGAAATGATACGACTGAGCAGCTCTAGCAGAGTACTGCGCTCTCTGAATGCTTTTCTAGTTTAAATGTGGGAAGCTGAAATCAGGATTGTGTTTGAGATTCAATTTATTGTGCAGCTGTTTATACATATTGCTTTTTTTTTTTTCAAATAAAGCTGGACGTGCAGAGGAGGTTTTATTCCATTTCAGACTGCAGATATTCAGACGGTATAGTCGCGTGCAGCAGTTTGATGACAGAAAGCATTCTTCTCTCTCTTCTTTTTTCTGTTATGCTCAGCTAATTTAGCCCCTTCGGGAATGTAAACTAGAAAATATGATATTGATTTCACAGGTGCACTTCGCTGCCTGGTTTGGATCATTATTCAACCTTTTTTAATGATGATGTATGGCAGCGGTTCCCAGGCTGCGATCGAGGAAACCCCCGGCCTTGAGGGAGCTGAAAAATACGGGAATGCATTTTAATTTGAATGTGTGTTATCATTCACTGGAAAGTTACAGTCAGAGGCAATTTAAAACAGTGATTTTTATTTTATTTTCACTCTCTTCACTCCTTTCTCCCAAACAGAAAATAGAAACACACAACTGAGAAGAGTGCTAAATGGAAATGAGCATCCTGAAAAACAAATGACAGAAAATGCAGTCACTGAAATGCAAATTTCACATTAAACACTGTTGAATCCACTGGGATATAGAGTATCTCTCAATACTTTCTCTTCATGCAAGGACACATAAGTGGACCACAAAAGAGAGGATTAATTCTATGCAGATCATTCACAACATACCATGTAGGCTGCAGCACTGATATGAGCAATAGCAAATGATTATTAAGCCTTTAACTTGTTTATGTTTTAAGTCATGCAGGCCTGTTGAAATGAACTGTAAATAGGAGAACATGTAAGCTGATTTTAGTGCATGTAGGTGTAACATGAATCATTCACTTTGTTGCGCTCAGTTGCTGGATTATCACCCAGTTATACATAATGCAGTTTAATACAGCAGTCCTGGGCAGACAAAATATTACAAACACTCCTTTATTATCATTATAATATAATACAACTAAGCTGCAGCCTCTAAAAAGATTGTGAACCGAGACCTCTTTGAGGCAGCTTCAATAAAACTGAAGGTGGCATTTACTGCAGGACAGGGTTCCTTTTAATATTTCATTACCTAATAAACTGACCTAAAGCCTGTCCATGTACACATGCAGCGCTGTGCAAATATTTTAAACGCTAACAGTTAAGTTGGGATGGTTTCAAAAATAATTCAGTGAGTAGTTGTAGATAAGAATCGAAACATGAGGAAATGAATCAGTAGAAATATCCTTCATTCTCACAATGCTGCTGTATGTGATGTCTGTAACAGTGAAAGGTGCTTTGAGCAGTTGAGACTTGGTTGGTTCCTGAGAAATTCCTGCTCTGGTTTATCTTGGAGCATCACTCCACATCAGGCAAACACCATGATCTCTTCAACTTCCTCCTCAAACTGGACTAAATGTCAGTAACTGCTCCATTCAGCGCGCTGTTCACCATTTAAGCTTCAGGCTTTTTTTTTTTTTTTTTTTAATTTCCACCTGAAAAACATCCTCGAATTTAGACAGTAACGGCTGCGAAACTGCAAGGTCAAAAATGAACAGCCCGGGGTTCTAGAGATAAGAGACACTTGGGAGAGTTTTGGAATGCAATTAGTGTGTGTGTCCGCGGGCCAGTGCGAGAGAGATTTGAAAAGCTGCAGCAAAAATTGACAGTTTTACTTCCTGCTAATCCTTAACATCCTCACAACAATGAGTCAGTGAGCGCCAAACCTGTTCTGGAAATCCAGCAGCACCGGGCAGGGCTTGATGTGTCACTCGGCAACCTTCTAAAAATGTCATCAGGCTGCATTTTAAAAACAGATAGAACTCGGTACAGATGCAAGGACCTGCAGGGGTGAAAGGGCAACGTACTTCTGCTGATTCGTCATGGTAACAGAGCAGGAACCCTCCTTAAGCTATCTGTGACGGCGTGTGACATTAAACAGCAAATCACACGGAGGAGAGAGACGACACAGGTCACTGCCAATCTGAGTCAGACATAAGGTGTGCGTTAGGATGCGTTTTTCTCTGCGCTCTCATTTATATTTGCCCGTCTGTGTCCTCGGGTTGTGTGATGCTTTCTCCTCCTTATACTGTTTCTCTCGCTTATTCATCAAAGCTGACATATCAATCTCATCTACTCAGCATACACCCTCTGGCCTCACTCACACATCCACTGCCTGCTCTCCATGATGTAATACCTTTCTTCTTCTACATGTATCTCTCACCATCTCATCTCTCCTCTCCTCTGTTTTGCAGCTCTGCAGCAGATACACATCAGATGTTGGCTCCTTAATCCTCTGTTATTAAATCTATTTGTCATGCTAAGCTCTGCCATTATTACTGACCTGTGTGTGTGTGTTTATGTGCACGTGTGGGGTCTAGTCTTTACATGCTCGTTTGATCCAAAAAGCTATCATTCAGAAAGCAGGAGAAATAAATGGAGTGGTGAGATAATGGTCTGGAAATGTAACCGTGATGTGTTGTTTGTGTGCTGCAGGTTTTCTCCACTGCATCATGCGGCCCTTAATGGCAACCTGGAGCTCATCTCTCTGCTGCTGGAGTCACAGGCTGCTGTGGACATCAGAGACCAGAAAGGTGAATGGCAAAACACATACAACAAAAATACACTACTGTTCAAAAGTTTAGGATCACCCACACAATTTCACGTTTTCTATAACTGAACAGGGGTTTTCTAATCATCGCCATTAGCTAACACAATGTAGCATTAGAACACAGGAGTGATGGTTGCTGGAAATGTTCCTCTGTACCCCTATGGAGATATTCCATTAAAAATCAGCCGTTTCCTGCTACAATAGTCATTTACCACATTAACAATGTCAAGACCGTATTTCTGACTAATTTAATGATATCTTCATTGAAAAAAAATGTTTTTCTTTCAGAATTAAGGACATTTCTAAGTGATCCCAAACTTTTGAATGGTAGTGTACATGAATAAAAGTTGATAATATGAGTTAAAGTTTTTCAAAAAGGAGTGAACATTGCTCTATATTAATTAAAGTTGCTCTACATTAGATAATCACCAATGAGCCTTTCAGCACCATTAGCTAACACAATGTAGCATTAGAACACAGGAGTGATGGTTGCTGGAAATGTTCCTCTGTACCCCTATGGAGATATTCCATTAAAAATGTCCAGCTAGAATAGTCATTTACCACATTAACAATGTCTACACTGGATTTATCATTCATTCATTGTTATCTTCACTGAAAAAAACTGGATTTCTTTAAAAAAATAAGGACATTTCTAAGTGACCCCAAACTTTTGAACGGTAGTGTAATAATGCATTGTCATTTCTAGTTAGGGGCTGCACAGTAACATAGTGGTTAGCACTTTTGCCTTGCAGCAAGAAGATCCCAGTTCAAATCCCAGCTTGGGCCTGGGATCTTTCTGCATGGAGTTTGCATGTTCTCCCTGTGCATGCGTGGGTTTTCTCCGGGTACTCCGGCTTCCTCCCACAGTCCAAAAATATGCTGAGGTTAATTGGTTACTCTAAATTGCCCGTAGGTGTGGATGTGAGTGTGATTGTGTGTCTGTATATGTAGCCCTGTGACAGACTGGTGACCTGTCCAGGGTGTCCCCTGCCTTCACCCGAGTCAGCTGGGATAGACTCCAGCACCCCCCATGATCCTTGTGAGGATAAAGCGGTGTATAGAGAATGGATTGATTTCTGGTTAGCTATTATGTTCCTGTATTAGATGATGATGATGTACATAATTTACTACAACTCTAACATCAGCAAGGTTAGAGTATTGCAAGCTAATGATGTCCATGGGGAGACTTTTATTTACTCCAAGTCTGTTACACTTTCACTTATTAGAATATAAGTTTTTCAGATTTTTGTTCATATTAATGCATAGCCCTCCATATCTCTCATGTGAACAGTCAAAAACTTTGTTGTGTACATTGATATGTGTGTGCAGGTATGCGGCCGCTGCATTATGCCGCCTGGCAGGGGAAGGCGGAGCCTATGAAGATGCTGCTGAAATCAGGTTCGTCTGTCAACGGCCAATCAGATGAAGGACAAATTCCTCTCCACCTATCAGCCCAGCACGGCCATTACGATGTGGTGAGTGATACCAGTTGCTCAAAAAACTGAGCTTAAGTTGACCACAGTGTGTCCTAACTATGATATGTCGGTACTGACAGCTGGGATTTCTCATCATTATAATTGTGTGAACATTTAAAGCTGCTATAGTCCATATTTTTATATCCTAATGAATAGAATAACAACATCACAGTGACAAACCCACAGAGATTCACCACCAGACTCACCAGTTCCTCTACAGATCATAATAACATCCTTTAGTGCGTTGTGTTAGTTATCCAGCTTGCAGATTTAATACTTTCGTTTACCCCTCTGAGAGTGTCAAGTCAAAAAGAGCCCACTGCGCACACTACCTGCCCAGAAAACATCACACGGATATATTTAGCAACCAGACAGTGAATATAGTCGAGCGTTTAGCAGCTAAAGAGCCATACAGGGAGTTGGGATAGACAAAGGCAAAGATAATAAGAGAGTAAATATTAGAGTTACATTCCCAAGGCCCCCAGTAACCCAACTCCAGATGAATGCTAATGTTCTCCTGTCTCTGCTGGATGTGTAAATAGACATCTGCTCACTAATTTGTAGGGCGCATGAACTTTAAAAGCCCTAATATGTCAATGTTGTGTTTTTTCTTTTGCTCCCAAGTGGCCAAAACTTCAGCAACTGCAGTTTAAACATAGTCTGATAATTAGAGTTAACGGCTTACATGGACCAAAACAACTTAAAGGGGTGATGAGGTAAGAATGAGGTGAAGCCAAAAGTTTAGGCGTCAGACTGCTCTAAACGCTAGTTTTCCACAGTTTTTTCTACTTCCTGCCACAGATATCTTTAAAAGGTCATCTGCTCAAGGCACAACACACCTGCAAAGTCAAACTGTCATCTTCTTGGGAAACGTATGTCCACGTTCTCACAAATCTAAGTAGTATTATGAGCATTTAATGTACTCCAGCATACAAATGATTGATGGGACAGGGAAATCCTATACAGTTCTAGCTATGTTTCCTTATTAGATAGATATTTTTGTGTACCCCTTGGGAATGAAAGACTAAACACCCCATTAAATTACACAATAATGTTGACCATATTATCAGAGTTGTCCTGCTGTAATCTTGGTTGCCACTGATGTTGCTGCCGTCCACTGTCCTATTCTGGATCCGTTTGGAGTTTAAATATGTACAGAGGGATTTGAGAAGGTGTAATTTCCAATCAAGAACAAGAAATTACGCTACTGAGAACCTCTACGAAGGCAAGAGGATGAAGTGGTGCTTACAAGCCTTAGGTATCGGCAGGCTTCCTAAAGCTGGCCAATCAGAACAAAATGGGCTTTTTATTGCCTGTCCTTAACTGAAGGGTTGCAAAACAGGCAGTATGAGATAAATGAGTCAAGCAAGGCTACTCTGCTAGTTCCAGAATAAAAACATAGAGCTGGAAATAAACATAATATGCCCCCTTTATTCCACAATTGTCAGTGTTTTCTGGTGCAAACACAGCTAGATAGCTACATGCAGTATCAAAGGTTCTGCACAATTAGAGCAGCCTACACAAATGTTTTAACTTATTTTGCCAAATTCAAGCCACTGTGTGTTATTTATCAAACCAGTGCTTTTAGACTACTTACATCTTGTTCTTTTCCAGTTATATCTACATAAAAATCGTTTCAGTTTACCCAGTCTTTTGGCATTTTTCATGTGGGTCAAAAATGTTGACAAAGAAAACACACGATGCCTTAGGAAACAAAATGAGCTAAGTAGATTCCATTCTAGAGGCTTTCCCAGTAAAGAAGAAAAAAAATATGGGGGAAACACTGCAGTGCTGCTGCAGGCTTGCCAAAGAAACAACAGTGAAATACAGCAGAATCTCTACAGCAGCGAACATACCCTGGAGGACAGCAGAGCGGAGCGTTCACAAACTCCACAGCTGAAGAACCGCTGCTTCTCCTTGATTAAATATCTATGATTTATACAGGGTAACAAACTGGAGCCAAAGCTTTAATCCCCAGCTGCTCCCAGTGAGCACGGACAAATACATCACAAATAACCAAAACCGAAACAGACATCCAGAAAGATAAAAATAAATAAAATAAATAAGAAGGAGGAAGGGAGTGTGCTTTATCTGAGATGAGGGACTCTAACATTGTTTTTGCCTAATCTGTTACATTTTTAAGATGCATTATGAAGCTGAAAGCAGAGTAAAATTATTTATGTGTTGGAGAAAATGAAGTTTTTTTCCACTTTAACTTGTCTTTTCCTTTCTCCTGATGCCACTGCACACCTCTAAAGTTATAGTACAGGGACAGGCTGCTTTTTTTGCAAGGAAATATTCCCTTAAACTCACTTAGATACTGGCAAAAAAAACTCTGTTTTTGTAATAAATATACCGTTAAATGTCTGAATTATATTGTGCTTTTTTGACAGTCAACGGTTTAATTTTAACACGTCTCAAAAACATTGCATCAATGTTTTTATCCATCAAACAATGATGTTAAAAAGATACTTTGAGCCGGAAATCAACAGGCGTAATGATGTGACCCCGTTAATGCGTTCGTCTGCTCAGCACTGCTTGTCTTTTTCAACAAAAATGTGTTTTGACTGAGCCTGTATGTGTGTGAACGTGTTATGTGTGTGTGCTGCTGTCTGCATTACATAATTTTGCCATTTTCTCCTTGCATTGTTTTCATGTGGTGCAGTAACAGCGTTGCCTTACAGCAAGAAGAAAATTGTGGGTCAGAACCTGTGGGCCGTCTGAGACCTTTGCGTTTGTTGTCCAAAGTCCAAAGAAATGCATGTTGAGAGAACACTGGAATACATAAACATACAAAATGAATACATAAAATGCTAGGTGTTCGTGTTGTAGTAGTAAAAAAGAACTTCAATGATCGTGAAAGGAATTCTTGTGTCAAATATTGCTCAGAAACAATTATACTAGCAGATTAAACATTGAAAACTACAACTAGCATGAAGAAACTACACTGAAACATTCATATCCATTCAACTCATCATTGCTCTCTTTTATGATGCATGATCTTCCCATCGCTCCTTGGTTTATCAATTGACTCTCCTCCTCACTACAGTGGCTTAGGTAAAGGTTTAGTCTTCCACAATGTACTGATACAGCTACATTAAACCAGGGACACATGCCCTTTTCCAGTATTTTTCGTAAATAGCATAGTTGTAAATGTCATCTGTCAGTTTTAGTCTCGATCTCCTGTCAGAAGGATTGTTTGTCTCCATGTGTTCGCCTGCTGCCCTTTCCAGGCCTCCTTTCAACATCTGGATGGATCTGATGTGTCTTTTGTGTTTGCGTCTTTCTAGTCCGAGATGCTTCTGCAGCATCAGTCCAACCCGTGCATCGTGGACAACGCAGGGAAAACACCTCTGGATCTGGCCTGCGAGTTTGGAAGAGTTGGGGTAAGAACTTATCTTTTAACTCGTTATTTGAAACTGCATCCACAGGAAAATGTGTTGCTGATGTTCCCGTTGCGTTTATGTGTGCAGGTGGTCCAGTTGTTGCTGTCTAGTAATATGTGTGCTGCTTTGCTGGAGCCCAAAAAAGGAGACACCACCGACCCCAATGGGACGTCTCCACTGCACCTGGCTGCAAAGAACGGACATATAGACATCATCAGGTACGCACACACCATGCCTAATGAATCACTGAGTTTAAATATCCCCCTGAGATGAAGCAGATGTGCCACACAACGGGGGAACAATGGGATCCAATGTGCTGAAGGAATAGAAACAAACGTGTTGCCATCCAGTGATGGATCCGTCACCTACTTCTAAATACATTTTGGAGGCAGCTGATACGACTGCAGATCCGCTCTGTCACGCTAAATGTCAAGTCATTACAAGCTCCTCTCAGCTGGGCCTCCGCAGTCTAATTTTTGTTTATGTTTTTTCTCAAAACC
Organism: Acanthochromis polyacanthus; assembly: GCF_021347895.1. Taxonomy (NCBI): domain Eukaryota; kingdom Metazoa; phylum Chordata; class Actinopteri; family Pomacentridae; genus Acanthochromis; species Acanthochromis polyacanthus. The sequence goes on along the minus strand of NC_067133.1, from coordinate 1,589,363 downwards.
GCATCACAGCAAAGGAGCGGCTTTCGTTGCCGTGGTGATGTCAGCATTCGGCACAAACTCGGGCAACAAAAGATCCCGGCGGAGCGGCGTGCCAAGACGAATAAACACACACCGCAAAGTCCGTTTTTCCTCTCGCCTGTTTTTAAAGTTACTCAGGGTTATGTGTGTGTGTCGGCGCCGGCGAAGGGAAGAAAGAGAGAGACAGTGAAAGATGAGAGAGGACTGCAACGGAGGGAAGATAAGGAGGAGAGAGCAGCAGAGAGGAAGGCAGAAAAACACAAAGATAGACAGAGAAATGGAGTTTAGAACAGAGTGGGAGAATAAAGGCTGTCAAAGCTGATAGAGCAGAGCGTTCCTCTCTCCAAGTGACACTGATAAATGATGCTCATTTGCCATGGCCAGCAGTCTGTGGAAGACACACACACACACACAAACAGATACACACTAAGTAACAGGAAAACTAAATGTGTTCGGCAGCGTTTTTCTTGACGAATTTTCCTCTGACCCTGTTATTTTGTGGGTAAAGCTGATGATATTCTGCACTTATTATCTGCAAATCCTACTCAAACAATGAAGTGATGCTGCAAACAAGTGTGGCCTTTGCAGTCAGAGCCGCATATACAGCAACCTGTCCAAAAAACAAGTCGTCACCTGGATTTAACTAAGCAAATAGGTAAGAGCCTTCCATTGGATAATTACTGCAGTGATGAAACAGCTTCTTTAACCCTAGCTGATGCAGTGTGGAGCTTCTCATTTCTGAAACAATCGTGTTGGAAGACATATCCTGTGGTCATGGAAAGGATGTTAATCTGTCTCAGAAGGATCAAATTATTGGCCTGCATCAAGCAAAGAAAACAACTAAGGAGATGAAACTACTAAAATCAGATTAAGAACCGTCCAACGCATTATTAAAACCTGGAAAGAAAGTGGAGAACCATCATCTTCCAGGAACAAAATCTTGGATGATCGTAGGAAATCAACAGTAGAACTCATGGCTATGTTTAAGAGTGGAAGTGAAAACATTTCCACAATACGAAGGAAACTCAAAAGATTGGTGGTAAACAGCTGTAGCTCTCAGAAAACCAACGATCATTGAGGCTAGTCAGAAAAAAAGGCTTCAGTTCGCTAGGTGGCATAAAGAAGAAAGTCATGGCAGTGCAAGCTAGCGGCAACGTCATCAAAATAAAAGAATATTCAATGAAAAAACTGTTTAAGATACCACTTCCTGCATCACAATGAAGAAACTGACTCTTTCTACAGTCCAGATTTGCCCTGTTCCAAAGTGACGGGGGCATCAGGGTAAGAAGAGAGGCAGATGAAGTGATGCTCTCATCATGGCTAGTGCCCACCAGCCTGTGGGGGTTAGGGTTATGATCTGGGGTTGGTCAGGTTCACCAACGTTATGTTCCCAAAGAATGAGGTCAGCTGATACCTCAAGATACTGAATGACCATCAGTGGAGGTTTTCTTCATGTTCCAAGATGATGCCAGGATTCATGGAGCTCACATTGAGAATGAGTGGATCAGGGAGCATGAGATGGATTGTCCTCCACAGAGTCCAGACCTCAGCCTCCCTGAGAATCTTTGGGATGTTCTGGAGAAGACTTTGAGCAGGGGTCCATCTCTTCCATCATCAATAGAAGATCTTGGTGAAAAAATAATGCATCTCTGGACAGAAGTAAAAGCCGTGACTTTGCAGAAGATTATCAAAATAATGCGTGCCATACTCAAAGCTGAAGGGAGTCCACCAAAATATTAGATTGTGCGACTTTTTTGTTTTGGGCAGTGTATTCGTCTCCAGCCTTCCTACCAGCTCAGTGACCAATGAGCTAAATGCTAATGTTATCACAATACGAACATTAACATGCTGATGATCTAAAATGTGCTAGCACGCAAAGGTCAGTCCAGACACTCTCCAAGTCCTTCAAAGCATTAGTCTGTGTTAAAATTACAATTCGCTGTTGTTTGGGAGATTGTGTGACGATGAGTTCTTGGCTCTGAGCAGCTGTGAGTCAGCCAGCTGAGACTCCAGGAAGTTACTGTGTCATATCATGAGAAAATCGGACACATAATCCACCGTAAAGTTGCTGTTTGGCCTTTGTACAGGTTAAATAAACACCTGATAATGTGTTAATATCTCCCCTTTCACACATCTTTGCATCAATCTCACAGCAAGTCAACCTGTTAAACTACCTAATTATTAAATAAAACCAGTGAATGCAACAACAGCCAGCGACAACTATGAAAAAATGTATCAAATGATGAGGAAACAATGTAACATCTTTTAATTTTTAGTATATCTGCAATGATTATTAACACTTTACTGTATTAATAATGGCTGGAGTTTTCATACTGTGGCAGTATTATTTGACGTACATCATTTTTGGGTTTTCTTTTTTCTTTTACTTGAAATGTTTCTTAGTTGTGACCGCCCCGTGACCTTTTTATTTTCGTTCGTTTGATTGTTTGTTTTTCATGTTTGAAAAATCTTTAATAAATAAAAAGTCTAAAAAAAACAAAAAAAAACACTTTACTGTGAAAAAGTTTCTCATAATTTAGAATTAGCGCTTTTTTGTTTATTTTTTTAGCTCAAAAGCTATATTTAATAAGACTTTTGGTTGTTTTTCATGCATTACTAATTACCCTCTGGATATAGTAGAACTATATTAATGCTACACAGAATAAAAATTTGGTTGCAAGAAAGTAAAACATCCAGCAACAACTGTTGAGTTGTCTTCAGGGCTTTGTGGATGTTCGGTTCAAATTGTTACCCATTTACCCAAAGTTTTTCTAGTGAAAAGTAAGCAATTAATGACACTTTAAAGAGAATCATAGAAATTAAATAAAATATCCAGATCAGAGGGTTTAGATTTTGCAACATCCCATTAACTGAATAGAAGTTGTCAGCAGAATTTTTTAAAGAAAACCCATCACATTAGCTGGGAGGTGACATGGAATGACCCCAAAGCTATTAATAGCACACCTCATGTTTTAACAAAAATAGTAAAAAAAAAATAAAAAAAAAAAAAAAAGCCGTGCATTCAAAATAATAAAAATCTACATAAGTATTATTAATGAACCGTACTTTTACACCTTTTTAAGGAGGAAGTCTGCAATATTGCATTATATCTTATAAATTTCAACTAAAATCTGGTTGTGTGACGTAACCAGTGACTCTTGTGGAGAACAGGTTGAATCCCTTCAGTGTCCAGTTAAACTAAAAGGAAATACTCAAGTATAAGTACCTCAAAACTTTGATACTTGAGTAAATATACTTTTAAGCACATTGGTGATCACTTTGTGTCTGTTTACCTTGACTTCTTTCTTGCTTATCTAACATGAACTAAATTTAGCAAGTTGTGTTCTACTTGAAGAGTTTTCCCCTTTTCCTACCTGCCCAGCATGTATTTAAAAGTCTAATGTTCAATTTTAAAGCAAAACTTCTTCTCAAATAATGTCCGCATCTTTGTTCTTCTCAACACCTCACTCCGCTTCCTCCTCTTTTCCTCTTACTCTCTCCTGTGTGCTTTTTTTTACACTCATTAATGTTTTTCTCTCTCTGACTCTCTCCCTACTTTCTCTATTATCTCTTCCAACTTCCTTCCTTTACTTTCTCTCTCTCTGCCGCCCTCTTCCCTCTGCTGTCAGGCTGCTGATCCAGGCCGGCATCGACATCAACAGGCAGACCAAAGCGGGCACTGCCCTGCATGAAGCTGCCCTCTGTGGGAAGACCGAGGCAGTGAGACTCCTGCTGGAGGTAAGAGGAACTTTGCTGAAAACATTCCAGCTGAAGAGGATGATTTCAGTCTAACTTACTACAGACTTGCATGAATAAGGTATAGACATTGTTCAAGGGCAAACATATGTTGTTGTCTTCACGACGGTCAAAATATTACAAGCAGGGATGGTTGTCTGTGCAGTGGAAACAGAAACTGCTGATAGCCAATGCAACATATTTCTAAAAGTTCCAATGAATGACAATGAATTTGTGAAAAGTGTTTAATTACAGATGTAATTATTGATGTGGCAGAGGTTAAAAAATGACCCAAGTTTGAACTGAAGCCCCGACAAAGGCAGAATTTTTTTATTTTTTACAGAATCTGGTTATTGCAAATGGTTTATTTTAAGGGGATTCTTAAAGGAATCATGTAGAATTAGGTGAATATGATAAAAATATTTAAAAAATTAAATCTTAAATTTGGTAGATTATCCTGAAGGAACTAAACCTGTTTAGTTCATTTGTCCAAACTTTTGACTGGTAGTTTAGACTTAAACTTTCTTTTATTGTCATTGCACAAAAAACACAGCAGTGAAATTTTGGCAATGAAATGTCGTTGCTTGGCTTCCGTATTACAACATGTGGGGGTGTTAAAAAATTGAAAATACAAATAAATAGTTAAACAGGATGTAAACAACAGAAGTTTACATGCAAAGGTAGATTTTTTTTGCTCACCTTAAATCTCAACATAAAAAGCAGGTTTTTGTGACATTGAACCACTTTGGAAATCCAACTCACTATGTCTTTTACATGTGAAAGCAAAAGCGGTGTTTAAATACGGACATAATGAGATGTGACGTCACCCCTTGGTTTGCACTGGCGCCCAGGCTAACAGCTTCTTTGGTTGGCACTGCTTTTTGAATCTTTTGTGTAAGAAGTTGCGTTCCTCACTCTGGAGCGTGCTACACCAGCGCTTGCTTTTACTAATTCAGTCACATTGTGCTAACACAGCAGATATCACAGCAACAAACATCAGATTTAGTAGAATAATGCATTGGAACATCAAGAGAAGATTTTGTTAGCGCATCTCCTGAACCATAAACACAGTAGAACTGCGAGACAGTTGACAAATCTCTGTTTATTCTTTAAACAGAAGCTTCAGAACTGTGACATGACACCAGAGCAGGTGAAAGCAGCGAGTAAAGCAGCTGTCAGTCACAGCTGTCAGTCAGCGGCCATGTCAGCGTTCTCTATAAGCCTTCAAATCTTGTTTTTCAAAATTAACTCCAACATAGTTACCACTAGAACCAAATTTAACTGACGCTTTTTTTCGGTTGCCTTACACTTAAAGGTACTTCTACTCTTGCTTTAACCTTGATCCACATCAGCAGCTTGTATCTTTGAATCTGGATTTTGGAAAGAGAGTAGATGAGATTTTAATAATTTCCAAAAATTGTAGTAAGTTATTATTCATCACACTATAATAGCACCACACAAACCCTCTAACCAAATGAGATGCAGCTGTTATTATATTAAATTTTACAATAAATCTATAACATGAAAATATGTCAACTACAAAAAAATTACTTGAGACATAACCCTGAACATGAAAAAAAAAAAATGTTAACATGAAATTGGTTCTTCGGTAAGATGTTTTACTCTGCTACTCCTGTTGTTAGCAGTTATATTGTCAGAATTCCTTGGAAAGTATTAGATATTCTAAATGCAGTGAGGTGTTTGAGGCCTGTTGCCTGTTTATGAAAAGAAATGGAAAACCCCATCAACACCACGTGCTGCACAGCAAGAGGGAGATGATGCAAATCACCCGTTTATGCTGCTGACGGTAAAACGCCGCGAAGTGTATGAAAACAAAGGAGGCAATATGTTTTAATGAATGCGTTTGCTCCAGTGTAAGAAACTAACTTTGTCATTTAGATCCCCAGCTGCGAAAGGTTTTGCCCTGCAGCGCCTTCGGACTGAATTCATCTTTGTTCATTTGGCCTACATTTGATGCTACAGATCTGAGTGGGATATCGCTCCTCAGTTCTCAGGCTGAAAAATAGCATGTAGTTGTAATTAGCAAAGGAGCCGCAGGGGATATGGGTTATTTTCTGTTGACGTCATGGTGGTAAATCATCACATCCCTGAGGTGTTTAATCTGCATGTAGAGACTCTGATTTATGAGTTTAAAGTAACTGGATATGGCGCGTTTTGATTTTTCTCGTTTGAACAAGAGCACGGGGTGTAATGTAATAATTGGTCAGATAATAAAATAACGACAAGTTAGTTGAAAATCGACACTCGCTGTGTGTATTAAAAATTAAAAGCTATTTAAATTATGAAGTCTAAGTAACAAAACC